>NC_057814.1:629452705-629498959 GCF_018294505.1 Triticum aestivum | reverse complement strand
TGTAGTGTTTTGTCCAAAATGTTGAATGATACTGCTTGGAGATGCATATATTGTTTCACCTCTTCACATGCCAATGTATTTTCCATGTTGTGATGGAGGCCTTTTTTGCCTTGTCCACCCGAGAGGCCCTTGAGTTTGCCGGAATGTCGATTAACTTCCGTTCCGGCAAATTCGGGTACTCCATATGTCCTATTTTCAGCAAAGGTCATGCTGAAATTTTCCGTGAATTTTAGCATGACTTTGCTAAAAATAGGACATATGGGGTACTTGTGACTAATGCATGGGTCGGGGTATCTTAGTAGTTAATTAAGTAGGATCAAGTGCCCCGGCGTACTTGTGACTAATGCATGGCTTTTAGGGTGCCTCGGTGTCGATAAAAACCGAAATGATGAAAGCTTAGGCTTTTAGGGTGCCTCGGCGTCGAAAAACCCTCAATGATAAAAGCTTAGCTTTTAGGATGCCTCGGTGTCAACAAACCCTAAATGATGAGACCATGATCTTGTTCCTTGACAATAACCATCTTTTTGACCAAACTTTGTTCCTATTTAGAGAGAAACATGGCCAACAACGATGAGGCCGGGGGTTCGGGCGTCAAGGCATTGTGGAAGCTGTCCCAGGAGATGGAGGAACAACCTCACTTGTATGAGGACGCCGCCTTCCCCACCGATCCTGAGACCACTGATGGTACCGCCGAGGATGACCCCACTGATGCCACCACTGATGGTGCCGCCGAGGATGCCACCACTGATGATGGCGGCGCACGCACAGATGGCAGCCAATCGAAGAGGCAACGGAAGGACCGGCGCCCGACCATGCTCCGCACCCTCAAGGAGGAAGTTACTGAAGTGGACTCCGACGGGAATCCAACGGCGCCCGAACGAATAGTCAAGGGGTACTCGCTTCAGCTCGGGTGCATTCTCCGGAGCACCGTCTCGATCAACACCGAGAACCTGAGGCATCCCGACCAAGGGAATTTGCGCAACCTCCTCTTCACGAAGCTGCACGAACGATACAAGTTCCCCGCTGAATTTGAAAACACAAGCCTCAAAGGGAATAAAGTGAACAATGCTGCCCTCGCGAAGATGAGCAAGGCCCTGCCTACTTGGAAAAGCAATGTGAAGAGAATGATCGAGAAAGGTGAGAGTTATGAGAAGATCAAGGAGAAAAATCCTTCGATCATCGAAGATGACTACAACGACTTCAAGATCAATTGCTCGAGCACCGCAAACTCTGAATCAAGTAAGTGGGGGAAAGAAATGCGGGAGCTGAACTTAGGGGAACACACACTCGGTCCCGGCGGTTACAGAGTGGCGGAGCCTATATGGGACAAGGAGGAGGCGGACCGTGCCGAGCAAGGCCTACCGCCCCTCTTCGATAAATACGGTGACAAGCAGGCCAGGAACTTTGTCAGGGCCCGGTACAAGAAGGACCCGAAAACAAAGGAGCTTACCACGGATCCGAAGACCAGGGCGCTTGAGCTTGTTCTGGTAAGGAATACACCCCCGCGTAATTAGCTCCATATGGTTGCATTCTAATTAATGAAGCCAAATTTCTAAATGGTTCACATTCCTTCCGCAGGCGACTGAAAGCAGTAGCACGGGGTCGACTAAGAGCAACCCTTGGGACACCACTCTAAATAGGGCGTTGAATGTAATGAAGAACAAGGATAAGCTCAGTAAGCCGACGTCAGCTGGTCGTGTGGCCGGCAAAGGCTTGTCGACAAAATGGTCGTCATACTATAACACTGGTGGGCGAAAGGAGAAAAAGACCAGCCCGGAAAGCCAGGCGCGCGAGGTTCAAGAACTCAGGGCACAGGTGGCGCGGATTCCGGAGATTGTCAAAGAGCAAGTGCAACAACAACTCGGAGTGACGATCACCGCCATTGTGCCTACCTTGATCCAGGGGATTAGTGCGTGGATTGCGGGCGGCCAACAAGGGCCGCCCCCGATTCCTAGCTTCACGGCCAGCAACTCGCAGAACGCGATGGCGGGGCCATTGGTGTCTCCGGCGGAGGCGGCATTGGTGTCTCCGACGCCGGCACAGGAGCTTAATGCACCCGGGTGTACGTCGGCCGGCACCTCTGCAGCAAGCGGCCCCTCTGTCAACTGCACGCCCGCCGTTGGCGGTGCCTCGACATTAGCCGAGCTCGACGCCATCATCACGGTAACTAATTAAGCCTCTCTCGGCCGAGGACTTCATCTCCTTGCCTTTGACTGGGCATCCCTAACGCCCTACATGTTTTCGCAGGGCACCGCCGACGTTCCGTGCACTCTCCTGCACTTCGTGAACAACGAGTTGGTCGATGTCGCCAAGGGCAAAATCGTTCAACCGGGCAACCCCTTGTTCCACGGTACCCAGATGCCACCCAACTTGTTTAGGGTTCAACTGGTTCGGGTGCTGCCAGGCTACGACGAGTTGTTACCTCCGATTCGACCCATCAGGGCCGACGATGATGACGTGATGACCCTCAGCGCGTGCCTGAGCTGGCCCCTGCTTTGGCCGAAGAGCCAGATTCGTTTGGGGGCGGGGGACACCACCCCAAAGACAACACCGCCAGTCGTGCCGGCGCCAAGTCGGCCCCATGGCAAGACCGCCGCAACGGTGCCGGACATCCCTATGCCACTGGATCCAAACATGCATATGGCACAGGATCAGAACGACGACGACGACGATACATTAGCCAACGTCGATCAGTACTTTGCCGATCATGGGTACGGTGGCGACTTCATGGGGCCTCCTTCTCAAGAACCCAACCCAACAAAAGACGTGCGCGATCTAGCTGGTACCGCGGAGAAGCCAAGTTGCAACAGGCGTCGTCTGCAGTTCAGCTCTCAGGAGACGCCTCCAGCTGCCGACTTCACCGAGCCTCAGATAGGCGAGGTGCGAAATATGATCAGCCCCAACACACTCAAGAAGGCGGTCTGTGAGCAGAACTCGGTCCCATTACAGGAGAAGAAGAAGGCACGCAAAAGAAAGACTAACAAGGGTGCGGGCCAACCGGCACCGAGTACGATCCGTGCTCAGGACGGGCCACCTTCAACTGAGGATATCTCGAGGAGGGTGCATGTGGCGGGTAGGCCGATGCTACCGAGAAATATGCTCGATGCTGCAACCGGTGCTATGCGGAGTCTGCATGACAGTGTTCTTTCTTTGGAGAAGCGGCGTCTCGGAGAGAAGGACGTGGCATACCCGGTTTTCGCGGCCAAGGTGTCAGAGGGCAAGGGCTTTGTGGATAACTCCATCGGGGGTACGATCGTCCTGCGGTTTGATGACATCCACGCTATGTTGAACCTTCATCCGCTGCACTACACCTTCGTTCGGCTATTTTCGCTGAGTATGGAGATGCGGATCATTCGCGACAAGACCCCGGACATCGTGAGAGTCGACCCCTTCTACATGCGTGCCAAGATCTTGGGCAGCGCTGGGGACCGGCAAGTCGCGAGTTCTTACCTCGAAGGCGTCATTCTGGCAAACCAAGATAAGGATAACTTCCTCGTGCCTTACTTTCCTGAGTAAGTCCTCCCCTCAACCGCCCCATAACATATGAATTCTTAGATTTCGATCGTTTTTCTTTTAACATTCCGTGTTTTTTGCAGTGACACACATTGCACGCTCATCCTCCTAAGCCCCAAATATTCCATGGCCACGTATTTCGACCCGGACCGTCAGTCGAACGTAGACTACACAAATGTCAAGAAGGTTCTTGATGATGTTCTCCCCGGCTACGTCAAATCTGGAGGCACCTTCACCAGGCCTATTCGTAAGTACGGCAAGCACGTGTTCTCCCACAATACGACGTTCTGCTGCGTCAAGCAGCCGCCTGGCGGTCAGAAGGGTGCCTACTACGCCATCCATCACATGCGGGCGATCGTACGGGACCATCATCAACTTCTGCTACCGAGTAGACTCAAAGATTGGGCCGCGAGCGTGTCGGCAATCCAGGACGCGGACATCAGACAAGAATTCTTTCGCATCCAGTCGGAGTTTGCGGAAATCATCCATCAAGATGTCCTTCGTACCTCAGGGCAGTTCTACCTCAGAAATCAACCGTCCAACAGTGACATCGACACAATCCTACAAATGCAGGCTGACAACGCCCATTGTTTCATGACTCCCACGATAGACGGCGGCTTCATCCACGCTCCGATTCCTTGAGTCGAGTCGAAAGCAATGATGCTGTGTCTAGTTCTGAAACATCGATTGGCTCATGTTGTAATTAAACTTTAATGAACTTGTAGTATGTCTCTTTGGTTTCGAGAGTCGTTCAACTTAGATGTAATCGATGCTATTAATGTCTTGCTTTTCTCTTCCGATCGTTCTGTTGCATACTTATATATTGCTTATGTATTGTCTGTGAATTGGTACTAACGTTTCGTTTGGCTACTGCATAGCGATGCCGTGGTATGTCGTGTACAAGGGTAAGGTTCCCGGAGTCTACGACGACTGGGAGGAGTGTCGGAGACAGGTTCACCGATTCAGCGGTAACAGTTACAAAGGGTACGCCACTAGGGCCGAGGCCGAATCTAGATACGCCCGCTATCTAGCGGGAGAGGGGAGGGAGCGTTGGAGGAACCGGATGAAGACGAGTTTCATCGTGATGATGCTCATCGTGATGACCGCAGCTCTCTTCTATGTGATGGTAGTTTAGATGATCGATATCGACTTGTAATGTGAAGACAAACTCGCGGTCTCGAGACTTGTAATATAATGTTCTATCTTTGTTCGGTCTTTTCAATTCGGAGACTAATATGATGAATTGTATTCGGAGACTAAAATGATGAATTGTATTCAGGGACTAATCTTCTATTGTATTCGATGAATCTGTTGTTGATGTGTGCTGTCTATATTTTGTCCAATTATACATTTTGTAAACTGTGCAAAAAACAGAAAATTAAAAAAAAACCTAATATTCATACTAATGGCGCATCACATCATAGTGCGCCATTAGTATGCCAAAGGATACTAATGGCGCATCACTAAACAGTGCGTCATTAGTATGCCGAAGTTACTAATGGCGCATCCTGTTGTTGTGCGCCATTAGTATGCCAAAGCACCTGGGTATACATGGCCCCCTGGGAGGCATACTAATGGCGCACTGTTGTATATACTAATGGCGCATCTGGGGTGCGCCATTAGTGTACCAGATACTAATGGCGCACCAGTGGTGCGCCATTAGTAAAATATACCAATGGCGTGGCACTAATGGCGCACCACTAATGCGCCATTAATGGCCAAATTAGGTGCGCCATTAGTAGGCCTTTTCCTAGTAGTGTTAAGCTTATGAAATTCCTCGTGGAGAAGTGGTTGACCTTGTTGTAATATCAGGTTGTTACAACAAGACTTACGACTTAGTGCATAACCAATGACATTGGCTTTTCCCGGGGTGTAAGTTGTCCCTAAGTCGTAATCCGTGATCAACTCAATCCAACGTCTTTGCCTGAGATTTAAATCGGGTTGGGTGAAGATGTATTTCAGACTTTGGTGACCGGTAAAAATCTTGCGACGATTACCAAGAAGGTAATGTCGCCATGTTTTAAGTGCATGGACTACGACTGCAAGCTCTAGATCATATGTGGGATCGTTATCCTCATGTGGATGCAGCTATCGAGATGCGTAGAGTATGCAACCTAATCCTTGTCGCGAGGTGTCATAATAGATAATAAAGTCTATGGAGAAATCTCGCGGCACAAGTACGGGAGCAGAAGTCAGGCGTCTTTTCAGTTCCTGAAAACTGTACTCGCATTGTGGGGTCCACTCGAACTTTTTATCTTTCTTGAGGAGTTTAGTTAGAGGCTTAGAAACCTTGGAGAAGTTCTCGACGAAGCGACAGGAGTAGCTCGCTAAAGCAAGAAAACTCCTAAATTGCTTGACCGATTCAGGTGGAGTCCAATCAAGAACAACCTGAACACTCTCAGGATTGACAGCAATACCTTTTCCAGAGATTACGTGGTCTAGGTAGGTCACTTCTGGCAACCAGAAATTGACATTTAGAGAATTTGGCATAAAGACGATGCTCTCGAAGTTTCGACAATACCAGCCTCAGATGCTCGGCATGATCTTCCTTGTTCTTGGAATAAATGAGTATATCATCGAGGTAAACCACGACGAATTTATCCAAGTACTCCATGCAGATAAAATTCATTAAGCGGGAGAAGATGGCTGGAGCATTGGTTAAACCGAAGGACGTGACAGTGTACTCGTATTGGCCATAACGACTGACAAAGGCCGTTCTGGGAATGTCCCCGTTCTTGATTTTGATTTCATGGTAGCCCAACCTCAAATCTATTTTGGAAAAGACAGAGGATCCAGCGAGTTGATCATACAGATCGTTAATCCTGGGGAGCGGATACTTGTTCTTTATGGTGACCAAATTGACGGGTCCATAATCTACAACCATCTGATCCGTTCCTCCTTCTTCTTGACATATCGAGTTGTTTCTTAAGCCCGGCTAGTTCTAAGGGTGCCATCTTATAGGGTCTTCTAGAGATTGGAACAGTTCCTGGAACAAGATCTATCACGAACTCTACATCTCTATCAGGTAGAACGCCTGGCAGTTCTTCTGGAAAGACATCCAGAAAGTCACGGACTACCGGTATATCTTCGAGGTCTAGAAGAGGGCTGACGTTAAGAGAGTAAGCTCACGCCGAGACACTCAGGTCAAAACATTGACTATCTTCCCCGATGGCTGTGTAAGTTGAATAGTTCTGGTGGAACAATCAATCTTAGCATAATGGGTTGCCATCCAGTTCATACGCAAGATGATGTTTATGTTCGAAGACTTAAGGGCTATCAAAGATGCATGTTCGAAGACTTAAGGGCTATCAAATATGCAAGATAGACAAGCCGGACGACAAGAATTTCGTTTCCATTGCTTACTCTAGAACTTTGCCATTTCGATCCAGGAGTTTGAATTACCATGGAACTGGGCATGTCAGAAAATGTCATGTTGTGCATTTGAGCATAACTCTCATAAATGAACGAATGAGATGCTCTAGTATCGAAAAGAACAGATGCCACATGGCAGTTAACAAGGATCATACCAAGAACGACGTCGGGGTCATCATGAGCCTCTCATCAGCTAAGAGGTGATTCACACCTCCACGCACAATATACCTTTCTTGCTAGCTTACCACGGCCAACAGACTTTCCAGGCTGGTTGGAAGCATTGTTTTGAGGACACTCACGCATAGTGGCCTAGCTCCGCACTTGAAACAATTCACGGTGTTGGTACGTGGATCAGCATTGGCGGCTGGTCCACCATAGGCCTTGGGGTGGTGATACAGCTGGTTTGGGCGAGGCACCTCATGGGATGGCCTCGGGGTGAATCTGGGTGGCAGTGCCATATTTCGAACCCACACCCGACGCTTCTGGGATCCAGAACTGGATGATGAACAAAAATCACTGGGGTGCTTGCGGGAAGCCTCGTAGTTAGTCTGGCCAGTTTCAGCACTAATGGCCTTGTTCAAGAGTTTATGGAAAGCGGCACACTCATGCGGATGGAGGTTGTGTCGAAGCTCAGGGCTAAGTCCCTTTCGGAACCTTGCCTGCTTCTTAGCATCAGCGGACACTTCCTTAGGAGCGTAACATGCAAGATTCCCGAACTCTCGGTTGTAAACATCCATAGTCAGCTTGCACTGGGTGAAGTTACAGAACTCCTCCCTTTTGCAATCCATTAGGCCCTCTGGCATGTAGTGCTCGCGGAAAGCTTCACTGAAATCCGCCCAGGTAGTAACCTGACCCACTGGACGCATAGCTTCGTAATTCTCCCACCAAAGCCTGGCGGGACCTTCAAGGTGGTATGCAACATAGGTGACCTTGTCCGCTTCAGCTACATTGGTAGAACGTAACTTATGAGTGATGCTGTGGAGCCAGCCATCAGCGTCGAGTGGTTCGACGGAGTGGTGGAAAGTTGGCAGGCACAACTTGATGAAATCATGGATGGACACCATGTCATTTCTCTGTTGGTGTGTGGTGTTCTGCTCGATACGCTCAAGTAGCCGGTTAGTTTCACGTTTGTTCCTCTCCGCTTCCAGTATGACCTCATCTAGGGAGGGTGGATGGGGTAGGTTTTCATTCCCGGCCCCACTTGCTTCGCCCTGCTCATGGGCAGCAGGGGTGCTCCGAGTGTTAACCCTCCTAGGAAAAACAAAACCATGGTTTAGACAAGGATCACAAAAGCTCTAGCATGGAGTGCAAAATGTAACGGATGACACGGAATGCAGAGATGAACATCTGTACAAAATGGTAACAAGGAAGCTGCCATATATACATCATCGGTCGTACACACCATACATAGTTTAGTACAAGCCCAAACTAGAATACAAACTGCAGTGATGAATGATACATCTCATGAGAGGCATTCCAACCTCCTATACATTATTTTTCTACGCCTCCGAAACTCAGTACACACCTAGTCATATCCCACAAGACACGCAGGACCGTGGAAGATACAACTACTGCCATACTACTACTGCCACGGACCACCTCAGGCATCCCATAGTAATCCTCGTAGAGGTTACCTTCGTGACCCAGAAGCTGGATGTGGGGATTTGGAAACTCTCTATCACGTAGAGCCTGTGGTCCAAATGGACACGGGTGTGGCCGCGGTCCCACAACTGGTGGTAGACAAGGACCACGTGGAGGGATGATGCCTCCGACATCCAGCCAATCCATGTGGTCTGGCAGTGGAGACCGTACTGGTACAGTGCGCCCACATTCAGAATTATTTCCAACAGCCCTCAACCATTTTGAAAATACTTTATGAATTAATTCAAAAATCCAGAGTGAGATTGAAAAATGTGCATCATTTTTGGCAGAGGTTCGGGACCAATTCAAAAATGATGAACTTTTGTGAAGAGCATTTTGGGTTTATTGAAATCATTTTCAGTTGGTCCTGGTATTTTCAGGGGTGCTAGGGTTTGTTGATCGAAAGTCCTCTTCTGTGCTCGAGCGCAGTTGCGCTCGTTATCCCTTTCGTCCAGGCCGGGGGTCATCCTCTTTTTTTTAAAAAAAAATCCCTTTCGTCCAGGTGCTATGAGATTCCCAACACAGCACGGGTCAGCCCATGTATTTTATCTGTATTCAATCTTTTATGCAGGACTGATGACCCACATCTGACTACTGACTTAACTTTACGTCGTTAGGCACTCCTTCGCCGGCTCTCATGGGGCATAAACGACATGGGCCGTTATACTTGAGAGTCTGGACTAACGGAGTCCACCGAGCCCATTTATTCTATCCTACCGTTGCACCTACCAAGCTTCCCCTTCACGAGGCATCCCCTTCCTATCTATTCAAAGCCAGCATACGCTTCCTTTATCGATCGTTGTAAACTCGTGATTGTCATGGACTAGAAGCAACAAATACACGAACTCAGAGCCTCACATGATTTGCCCCAACAGAAACGCCGGAAGCTAAACTAATCGCCATGTCTCATCCTATCGCTTGGTTAACAGATGATTCCGAATCTGCCGCCTCCTGCATGCTTCCTGATACTTCAGGGGAAAGAACATACTAATCTGACACACACATGCATAACTAATGCGGCAAACGTACCTCTGCTAAACCCACATTATTTGTGGCGAAGGCAACTGAATCCATGATTGCCGAGCCGGTACCATGCAACAAGCAATCTTGAATCAGTACTTTCATAATTTTGTGTAACACATAACGTGTGCAACCTCCAAACTTATGTTGGAGTACATACCAATTTTGGCATCAATCCACATATAAAGCAGTACACTTTGATGGTCACTATGAAAACCCCAATGTCTAGTTTCACATCATCAGCTTCCGATATCAGTACAATTATAGGCTAGAAAACTGCAAATGCAATCAAGCAGACAACTTTTTCTTAGGAGCACAAGACCAACTCAAATAATTCACTACAGGATAACAGGACATAATTTCCTAGAACATTCATTGAAATGAAGAGTTTAACTCATTCCATCGCAACAACAATTTTTCAGCAGCCACCGCCTTGTAGCGGTAGCTCTGCAGCTTTGTTGCAGTTGCTCTGTCAATGTCCCTCTACGCCACAATTCTTGCACCGAGACGGTCGTGGAGGCTGCTTCGGGACATCTCTGTCAGGGAAGGTTGTCATGTTATATCCCTGCCGCCGACAAATGGTACAGAATCTTGTCTGCTTGCTCAAACCTTCCTACAACACCTTTTCTCTACTAGTTGAAGGCCGGCCCATCTCCTTCCTCTTAGCCAGTGGCAATAATCTTGCTAATTTATTCCTAGACTGATTAGCTAAATTGTTATGCCCATTAGCACCGTCACTCTGCCCTCTCCGACACAGGTGGTTATTAACATCACCATTTTCAGCAAGCTCGTCCTCCAATCCCAGGCCATCCGTTATTTTCGCAGATGGCTGCATTTCAACCAAACAGCTTTTCAAAAGAGATTTTAGACGATCATAAGCTTCCACACTTGTGACACCAAGACGAACCAGTTCCATGGACTGAATATACATATTGAAATGCCTGAAACTAAATGGATTTTTGTGTGCATGGTCTTTTTTGGTAATGCAGAAGCTGTTGAGGATGTCCCGTGCGTCCCAAGTTCATCATTTCACTATGTGCTTTTGAGGAATTCCCTTCACCCCTATAAAGTCCAACACCTGAAAACGGAAGCGACAATGCTTTTATGAGCAGCACTTCTCTCTCTGTTCTGCTTCTGTGTGTATGGTGGCATACATCTTCCCTTCCTCGATCTCCCTCACCTGGTATGCTCTGCATTCTTAAAAGAAATGACCAAACTGTTTCAACACTGGCCATGTGTATAACTTGCCGGCATGCCTTTTGATGGCCAAGTTATCCCTCATAAGCGGTCTACCCTGTTATGTGCATAATCAACCAATACGGTCCTCACTACATGGATCCGGGTCTATTGCAACAAAATCGTTTGTTGCAATACATGCTATTTCGTGGCGATAAGTACCTATTGCAACGAAACGACATTCGTTGGCAGCCGTTGCGACTGGACACATGGTAATAGGTTATTACCACGAAAAAGAAATTGTGGCAATAAAGTGTGCTATTGCAACAACCATGCGGGAAGTTGCCACATGTTTTCCCGTGGCAACACTCATTTGATGCCACAATTTGATTTGTGGAGATAGCTTTAATGCAACACGTAACGAATTGTGGAGATTGATATCTCGTAGCGATAGACATTTGTGGCAACAACCTATGCCAACGACGACCATTTCGTGGCGCAATACTCTTCCGTGGCAATAGTCAATTGTGGCAACAAACTATGGCAACAATCCTTGTTATCGTGGCATTAGGCATGTTGCCACGACCCACTATACTTGTGGCAATAAACTATGGCAACAATCCTTGTTTTCGTGGCATTAGGCATGTTGCCACGACCCACTGCGCTTGTGGCATTAACTTATGGCAACAAATATTCGAATCGTCGTAATAGGAAATTGCAACGTACTTGTTTTTATGGTGATAAATAGGTATCACAACAGGTAAAAACATTGTAGCGAGAAATTATTGCGACAATTTATACTTTCCGTGGCGATACTCTATTTCAACAAACTTACTTTGGTGGCGCCAAACTGTTATCGCATCATGAAATTTTTTGTGGCACCAAGCTATTACAACAATATAAAGTGCTCCGTTGCAACATCCTAGTGCAACAAAACAGATAGGCGTAGCGAATGAGATATAACGCAACACTATATCTTTACTGGTGCTAGCATGTGGCAACCGAAAGTGGGTTGTGGTAATAGTCTATTGCAACCTAAAAAAAATACAGGCTTTCGATTACAATATTCAAAACCATACGTATAATATGCAGATTCATAAAATTCATAATTCTCATAGCAAATATCCATCAAATAAAACTCAAATGTAATTTAGCCATCCTAATTAACTTCGAAGACTAAACTGCCCGTGATCTAGAGTCCAATCCAGCTAGTTCTTTGGATCCTGCAATCAAGAAATAAAAAAAGTTCTAGTTAATTAGTCGAACATAACATACGTCATACAATTATTCCAGCCCCATTGTTAAGAACTATCGCCATACTAGCTGGACTAATATTGTGTCAGCAAGCATGTAACTAAGGGATCAGAACAACAATACAAGTGTAAATGTCTAAAGCATAACCACAAGTACATCTACTAAAAGCTTCTTTTTTGAGAAAAAACATTGGTTTAACTTAACAGTGCCGGGCTGAATCACCCAAAGCACAGGCAGCCACAAGGGCTGGTACATTGGCCTCCCATTCCAAATAGTGGTTAGGTTCTAACATCCTACCAAGACTAGCAAGCTCATGAGAGTTTGCCGAGCGACGACATACATTTATTTCATAATAAGAAAACCATAATTTGAGCGGGTACTTGGTATCCTCAATAACAGCAGCATGGGCTGACAAGTCAACCTTATTGATATTAAGTGCTTCCATCAGGAGTTGCGAGTCCGTTTAAAAAACGACTCTCACGACCCCCATATCAGCGGCAAGAGATACTGCATGGGACATTGCAGTGGACTCATCAGCGAAGGCATTACGCGCATGCTCATGACATCCTGCTCATGCATAAAGAATGGTGCCATTGTCCGATCGTACATCTACTAAAAGCTTCTGCTATTGATTTAAGTTAAGACTAGATGTATAGTTTCAGTTAAGTTCATGTCCCTAGCTAGCACATATTCCTTTTTCGTTTAAGTTGTGACTCGATGCAGCAACACATGGTAAAAGAGAAGAAGCAGCTAGCTAACTATGAAGACCAATGACGTATAAAATGCAGGTAAACATGAAGAGAAAGCAAAGGTTGTGACTTACCATTGCTTTAAACATTCGAGAATGCCTTGCTGCAGCTTGTATGAGCGCATTTGAAGAAATAGCAGTTGGCCTTGAACCTGGAGTCTTATTAGGACTAGATCCCTGTAAAAGAATATTTTGCAAGTTTGGATTACAATTTTCTTTGTCAACCCTCTTCATAGGCACCTGCAAATAGAAGTGCACTTTTAGCAATGCAAGTAAGCAACATAAATCTTACAAGGTCGGAAGCATATGACTGTAATCACCTGTTGGGTTCCCATCTGTTGGCTCAATTCTACAAACTTTGCCATCATGTTTCTTTCAAATTCCAGTCTTGATGTTCGCTCCTCTTGCAACAATCTTTCCCTTTCAGCACACTCTTCTTTTAACCTCTCCTCAAGTTGTTCTCTCTCAGCATGCTCCAAGTTAATCCTCTCTTGTGTGTTTGCACGTTCAGCTTGTAGTTGATCTTCTAATTCGTTGACCTGCTGGCTGAGCTGAGAGTTTCGCTCCTGGGTGGCTGCTGTAGCACGAGCTTGCTCTTCGATCTGGATACGAAACCTTTCAGAACCAGTTGAAGTTTTGGCCATGTATCTGTACCCACGAGGCTGCGATGACTTGCATTCCAGAGTGTCTTTGTAAGCGGTCTGGAAAATATTGTTTTTCTGCTCACTTGAAAGTGGACCTTCAGTTTCAGTTTCTTTGATTTTAACCTCTTGAAGTGCTTTGTCCTAAAAATGGAAGGAACAATTATAGGTGCAGCATCAATATTGACATTATAAAAGATGAAACAAGAATAACACGGTCCAATGCATGAATAATCGCATCTGATGATGAAACATGCCGAATGCACATCATTGACTAACTATAGAATAACCAAAAGTCAGTGTACTCACGTAAACTTTCTGGGAATCTGTGTTAGACCATGTTCCATCGTTCGTGTGGGTGAGTTCCCACAGAGCAATACAATCTGGCTCTTCTCCAGTTTCCAAGTTTCTCTGCAAGTAATATACCAATGAGATGCTTGAAACATGACACCATATTTAGCAGCAAGGCATACATATTTAGTTGGACTCATACCTTCTGAAAACTAACTTGCGAGTAAGATTTTGATCCGATTATGTGTTTTGTCTTCTGTTTCTTACGGTTATCGGCGTTCTTTTGGCTGCGATCCTATCAATTCATTGAAACCAAATATAACCAGTGAGACTAGCCGTTTCATCTTCACACATAATAGACAAACTGTGATCTTAGAGATAACCTGAAATTTTGAATCAGTGCCAAAGTACTCAATCATCCACTCCCACTCTTCTAGTTGCAAATCTTCCGGCAGATTAGCCAATCTAGCTGCATCTGTTATGTATGCCTTGTAAGTGGAGCTTAGAGTTGATCGCCAGCCTCTATATCGCTCTTTCGCAATTTTGAGAACTTTTTCTTCTGTTTCTGGTGTATCTTCCAAGTCCCATCTGTCCTGTAAAGCATACAACAAGTAAATATACATAAGCAGTGCATTATCGATGGTAAAATAAGATAACACATGTGAAAAAGATTGTACGCACTATCATGTCTGCAATAATGAGACGATGAATGGTAGGGTGAATGTCCGACCACGTCCTCACTCCAATGAGTGGTAACTTTCTTTTCATTATGACTACCACGTCATCCTTGAACGAACGATAGTTCATTCCTACTGTACCACCCAATTTTTCAGAGAATGTAATACTTAGCTTTGCAGATCCATTGGCAAAACGCTTCTTAGATGCTTTAAAACCTTTTAGAACACCTCGCCCTTTCTTCTTCTGTCCACCAGCTTCTACAGCCCAAATCATACAAGAAAAATTGTATTACTCGGTATTAGATTGTAAGAAATGATGACACAAATGTAAACGAAAGCAAGTACCATCCTGTAGTAGTGCACGGTTGCGGCGAGCATGGGATGGCCATTCAGCAAGGGAACACATGTCAGTAGCAGACACTGGAGTGTCAGATTGTTCTGGAGTTCCTGTAAAAGATTTAGTAGTCTTGAAGGTTTAGCTATTTAACCCACACCAAGATTTTATGCATTATAGCAAATGCTAAACAATTTACCAGATCTGGGTTGTCCACGTTGGTTTTTGTATGCCGTTATACTTTCCATCCTTGTTAAGAGAACAGAGCCATTCTTTACTGCACACAAAGACAATCATGGGACTTAGCATTAACAAAGCATTAATGTTCTGCACCATTCAGATAGGTGACTATGAAGTAAGGATGTTGTGTACCAGGAGCATCCTCCGTAAAATTCATCATTGTGCCCTTGTGTAGGTAAACCAGACATAAAATTTTGAGTCAATGTAAGAAGAAACGCAATACATTAAGCAGGCATAAAATCAAATCAGTTTAACTCATATTAAAATTTGAGGCAGCTCAAACTGAATGAAGCTCAAGGACAAGCTGTAGAACATGACTCATGCTCAGCTTGTAACGATGTCGAGTCGATCTCGAGCTAAATGAGACGGCAAAAAGTATAAATCTATGTTGATTATTCCAACTAGATAAGGCGCAACACGTTATAAGAAAGCAATAAAAACAAAATATCTATTAAAAACTCATATTATAGTGATCTGAATAACATGCAGAGGATGCACTAAACCTGAACCCTAGGTTCTCTTGACGTACACTATTCAGAAGTATTAAGCATATGTGAATGAACATGAAAGACAATGTATCAGTGATAGGTTGTTCATGAAAATACTACTCTGAATCAATAGGAAAAAACATTTCCAATGTGACTCGTGTAAGACCAAATATCTATTAAAAATCATCTTATAGTAATCTGAATCAAATGCAATGCAGTGGATGACTAAACCTGAATCCTCTGCTCTGTTGACGCACATATATCATCTAATATCTACATAGTGGTGCCCAAACAGCCAGTGGCGTACCGTGACAAGCTATAGGGGGGGGGCAACTTTTAAACTGGCAGAAAAATATGCATAAAAACTTATACGAATGACATGAATTCACAAGGTAATCGAACATATGGTAGTCGTCTCATCGGCAGTCGTTTGTCATCTTAACAACACAAGCTTTGTACATACAGAGTACGTCTATACCTTTCAGTTAATGGATCTAATGCTCAAAAAACAATGTAGATAATAATTAAATTGGCAAGAGATGATCCACGGATGGGCTGCACCAAAACGCTTAGTAATTAGTAACAAAATACAGTTTTGGAGGGGGGGGGGTCACGACCCCCTTTGGCCTCCACGAGTAAACAGAGCGAACCAGGAGCAGAGATGCCGGAGAGGCCTGCAAGCACGCTGGGGTCGGGTGAGGCAGCAACCAGCGCCTGGCCACCACGTCACGACGCCGGCGTGCACAGCCGAGACGGCTGCGGCCGTGAACTGGGCCGGGAGGCCCCGTCGAGCCCCAGTTCTAGGCCGAGGCGAGCTCCATGGCGGCCAACCTCCAGGCCAAGGTGAGGCGCTCCGCTGACCCTCCAGGCCGCGAGCGCCTCCGCCGAGGCGGCCAAATCGAGGCGCAATGGGAAAATGCCACCGGCGGTGGCCATGTCCCCTGCCCGGACTTCTTTTCTACGACCAAGCGGCGAGCGAGGAGAGAAGGGGCAGCCCCTCTGAATGGATCGGGATCGAGAGAGCCGCGCATCGAGGAGGAGCTCGCGGGGGAGGGGGGTTTGATCCCGGACGGAGGCGGGCGCAGAGGAGAGGGAGGAGGGGGAGATCGAGGGGGACTGGATTTTTCAGCGAGGGAGGAGATCGGGAGGACTAACCTGACGCCGTGCAGCTGCTGTGGTTCGCTCTGTTGACACCGTCATGACGCCGGCAGCACAAATGAACAGAGACGAGAGCTCAGATCCAATCGACCGTGAAGACGCCGTGATTTGGTCTACAATTATATATTCGTGGGTTGTTATGAAGGTATTTAGCAGGAAGCTAATTTTTTGGTGGGAACAAAGACGCTAATTTGGGACTTTTAGCGGGAGGTTAAAAAATATTGGCGCAAACAACAGTACACCTAAATTAGGTGGTGGGAAAGTAATTCTTTTTGTTTTAAAAAAGTAATTATTTTTGGAGGAAATTTTCCAGATTGTAAATATATTTCGAGATGGAGGGAATACTAATATTTATTAGTAAAAAGTTATATCATGGTGAAAAAAACACCAAATCTGAAAATTGTGAAGGGGCGATTCGACGCCCTCCCCTGTAACGTTCTGGTCGTTGATATTTGTATAGTCATCGTCATTTGAGAAAGTCAATTAACGAAAGAAAAAGAGTTTCCCTGTTTATATTGTAAAACAACCATCACATACATCGAAGCAACCGATACAAATGGATGCCACACACACCCAAAGCAAGATACACGAATGCCGGGCACCGACAAACAACCTCAACGACTACCAAGCACCTATAAGATGTGCAAAAAAGGGATTTCCTTAGAGCCGACGGAGACCACCAGCACGAGGAGCGATCATCTTGGAAGATGTGCAACGGAGATGCCGGACCGAGGTCTCCAAGACGATGCCTCCAGGAAGGACACGACCACGAACGTCGCTACCGTCCGATCCGAAGATCAAGTTTTCACCCGAAGTAAGATAGATGGAGTGGGAGGAACACGTCGTCCACGGATGCCTTCACCGTCAACCAGTGGACGGACTGGGTAGGTGATGTACCACGCTGCTTCAACCCCTCTGCCGCAACCCCGGTCCGCCAAAACCACCCGCAGCCAATTAGGAAGGTGTTGTTTCATCAATCTACACTTAGGTTCGATATGTCAAAAATTAATGCCTTGGTGAACTATTGGTCAAAGCAGCAGAAATTTGGCCAGCTCTGAACTACATGTCACAGAGACATCACGCGCCCCTCACTTTAAAACTATTAGGTTATACTCTTGTCTCAAAACATAAGTACTGAGGGGATGGGTTGATGAGACAGTCGATCTACATTAGTCTCGATCTTTAGATGGGATGATCTCATCATCTTTCATTTTACCGGACAATCCGTCGAGGGTTTGTCCACGCCAGAGATGGTCCAACATAACTATGTCGCTTTTGTTCAAACGGTAAGCATAGAGATTCAACTATGTAAATAAAACAACCCTACATCGCGACGCCTTTGCCTGTCGGATCCGTCCTACATCGGATCCACACGCAAGGGGGCGAACGAGCCCTGCCGCCGCCGCCGCTGGCCGGGCTTCACCTAGTCACACCCTCTAACGGCGGTTGGGGAGGGGAGGAGCGGGAGGCGGCTAGCGATCTCTCCCGTCACCTGTGAGGGCGACTCGGGAGGGTCCTCCACGCCACAGTAGGTCCAACATAATCATGTTGCTCTTGTTTTAACGAAAATAATAGAGATTCAACTATGTCAATTATCAACCAAACAAATTTAATTTTGAGATTTACTTATTGGCATATCACACATTTGTTTAAAAAAATGTATTCAGATGAGGCCAACACCTTGTCTCTTCTTTATGTATTCAGTAATTTTATTTTTTGCATGAACATATTTCAGTAATATACGCTATCCGACCTTAAAAAAATATACGGCAGAAGAGGTCACGCACTCCACCAGACAGCGTGTCTGGTCACCCGGGCGATCAAGCACGCAGGTGGCGCGACCCACCAGACGGGTCGTCTGATCCCACGCGCGGCTGAACCACAAACCAGAGGAGGGGATCGAAGGAGAGAAAATAAAGGGGGGCGACTTCCTTTCTCTCGCCCCTAAAAAAAAGATCGAAGCCAGAACAGAGAGACAGGGGAGACACCAGATCGAACCAAGAAAAGAGAAAGGGGAGAGATCGGATCGAACGAAGAGGGAGGTGAGAAGAGGGTTTCGGGAGGCTGGCGGCGGCGGCCTCTCCTCCCTGACGGTGCGCTTCACCAGACAGGGAGGCGGGGGAGCTTGAATGCTCGGGGCCCCTCCCTGCCGCCCCTGACCGACGACCGCCACTGCTCCTCTCCAACACCGACGGCCGCCGCTGCTCCTCTTCACCACGCTGCCGATCTTCCCAAGGATCCTCTTCTGCTTCTCTTCTTCAAGGATCACGCACAAGACCTCAAGCCTTTCACGCAGAAGATCTTTTCTAGTTGTAAATCTCTGAAACTCTGTACTGTTTTGCTTTGATCTGCATATGACCCTGTGAATCGTTGCATGGACATGGGTTAATTGGTGAAAAATTACTGTGAGAATACTTAGTATGCTACGCAGTGATCTTGATTTCCTGTATGAGTAGTTATGAGCGGCTGAATCCTGTTTCACTTGCCAGTACTTGGCTGTGTGTTTGATTAATCAGAATAGTACCAAAAAGACGGTCCTATTTCTGAACCATTTACCTTGAAGCTGTTGAAGCTGTTGAAGGTGGTGAGGCAGATGTACTGGATGTTGTCGATGCAAAAATTACAGTGCCAAAAATTATAGTACCTGAAGAGATCACTAGTTGGTGCAGAAATGATGACGAAGGATCCAACATTGATGTTTCAGTCATACAAAATATAAAACCTATTGAGTTTGAAGATGTCCAATTCGAATCTGATGATGATACGGATGATGATGAGGCTTACGTAAATGATGGCCATGTTGCTCCTTTGGGACAAGAAGAATTGGATGATGACCAGGGGTTCTTTGTATAGTTTTTAATCTCTTGGTAAGGTGCTTTTCACATGTTTAAGCCATGAGTATAAGTTCCTGAACTGTTATGATGGTTACCTGCAAGAAATATCTCTCCTGAAGTTTAATCTGATATGAAACAGGTTGAAACAAGGCATGCCTGCAGTGTCATATGTTGTGGCAAATGGGAACAAGAGCTAGTGCCCAGCACTAACAATTTGGTGATGAAGAGAAGAGAAGAGTAGTTGCTGTTCTTTTAGTGTTGTTCCTATTTTCCTTTTGACAGTGATGCTATGTACACACTGTTGCTATGAACTTATGGTCTTTTAGTGTTGTTGCCATTTTCACTACTTTGCCTTGAACTTATGCTCTTTTGTGTGAACAATCTATACAAGTATAGCTGCTGAAACTTGTGTGCTACCATTTTGAAACATTTGTTATATATCTCGCTGAGATGGTTTGTTATATCCTACTAAAATCTTGTGTCATATGTCCTTGTATATATCTTGATGTAGTGTTGTTGATCTGCTGATGAATTCTTGCTGAAAATTAGTCTGGGATACAGCTGTTATGCTGCTCAATTGGTGGCTGAAGAGCTGTTCAAATGAAGCCTGGGAGTGTTTAAAAATAGCTAGTATGCAGCCTTGCACAATTTCTGTACTTAACACATAATTTTATATTGAATCTCCTTTTTTAGTAACAGCACACATAAATACATCACATCAAGCAAGATACAGAAAAATTAGGAAGAGAATGTGTGGTGCTCAGTTCTCACGACTCACCTTTGTGAGAAGGGCACTGAGCTTGCCGTCTTTCGGGTGCCGAGCACGACCTTGCTACCGGAGGAGGTCAGTACGGTGAGTGGAGGAGACCCTGGCGGTGCAAGAAACCCTAAAGTAAAGGGCGTCCGCGAGTGTGCAACGCTTCGCACGCGCGTAAGCGAGCATTCCTCCAAGTTGTGGTACCACCGATGTCCACTTTGCAAGATATGTGACTAAAATGCAACTTAGGTGCAAGTTGTGGTACCTAATGTGTTAATACCTCTGTAAACTAGTACGCCCCTTTAATCAGATCCTGCAAAAAAGTATAATAAATAAAGGAAAAAATTGGGAGCACGGTAGAGAATATCGTTGCAATATTCTGCTCCTTTTTGGCAACACTAGAGGATTGTTGCATTATGTTGTACGTATTACCATGGATGCTCAATTTGTCGCAATATGTAATAGTTATTGCAACGCAACGAAGGTGAGGCAAAAAGTCACCCTATTACAACCAATACATGCTTTGTTGCAATATTATCTGTGACTAGCACCACATGTCAGAGGTGTTGCAATAGTATCTATGTACTTTGTTGCAATACCTAGCCGTTATTGCAACAAGATGACCAATTCACGCAACGGGACAGGACTGTCGCAATATCACTACCATATTACAACAACGATGCAGCTTGTGGCAATAAATGGCTTCTATTACAACAAAACGAGTACTTAGCGTGATGAAACGAAATTGTGGCAATATGTAGATCCTATTACCACGAACTGGAATTTTGTGGTAATATAGCATTTTATTGCAACAAAATATAGTTGTAGTAATAATTTTTGTTGCAATAGACCAGAATCCTTGTAGTGCCTCTTCTCATAATTTTCATCTTGACTCCCAGTTGAATTGCAGCCTCATGTACTTTCTCACAAACAGATGCATTGGGAAGCCTGGTGGCACATAATTCTTTAGAATATGGTTTACGCTCTCGCTCCTCTGTGCGCTCGTCATTTTTTCACAGAAATCCCCCTTGAAATAATGCTTAGCCCACTTGTGCCTGATCTCATACAACTGTGTCATGTATGGGTGGGTCAGCAAGTTGTACTTCTCCATCAGGAATTTCCAAGCTTCGTCAAACTCATCTATTGTTTGCATGTGATCTAACAACTTTGTAAAATTCTTCCTCGAACTCGCTCTTCTTGGTGTACAAGGATCCCAACGATTCCTTTGCCTTCTTCAGGACATGCCCTTGCACCATCGGTGTGCGGTACTAGGCATGACATTCTTGATGTAACCTCCATTGCACGATTTTGGTCTGCACAGCAAGATCAAAAGGTTAATGTTACTTATGTCCTAACAAGTATTGCAATACAGCGAAGCCACTATTTTTTTTATGTAATTCATATGAACTCACCTGTCAGTTTTTCTTTTGGTTCAATAGCCTCCATCATCCTGGTAAATTCATCGAACACCCATTCAAAGCTCTCCACTTTCTCATCGCAAACCAATACCCCCGCCAATATTATGCTTCGGAAATGGTTGTTTCTCTCTCGAAACAGGCTTTCGCCCCCCTTTATAAATAAAGGCACCAATGGCCGAACTGATACAAAGTGATGAGGAAACCCTCATACAAGCAGGTCCAAAGAAAAATAAAACGGCACTGGTCTAGTGGCACAAGTACCACTAAACCAACACGAGCATTAAACCAAGAGACACCATCCCTAACACATAACACCCAATACTACTGGACAAGACCGGAGCCGAGCCGCCTGAAGAAACCACCGGTCACCAGGGTACCGAACACACCGAGCCAACTCCGGAAAGGACCGCCTCACCGTAGAGACAACCCCGTAGAGGCAACCCCCTCGCTCCGGGCCGTGGAGTGCCACTCCTGCCAAGAGAAAGCAGGGACCGAGAACGGAGGCCACATTGACACGTCTATAGGATAAGAGAAAGCAGGGTCAAGGACGCGACATGGCAGGGAAAGGCAAACCCTACGTCGTAGGCCATCTGCAAGCGAGAGGGACCGAGGCTCCACGATGACGCCCTGAAGAGGGTGATGGCGCCAATCGCCACCGTCATCGAGTCCGAGAGGACGGACTAGGACTTTCGCTCGGGAGCCCTAGGGCTTTCGCTTGGGATCCACAACAACGCCCCCAAGAGGGAAGCGACACCCATAAGTGCCACCGTTGTCGGTGTCGGAGCACAAAGCATTCGCTCCGACCCACACAACTGTCACTTGCAGACTCAAACATGCCGACCCACCCCCTGAGGGGGGCCGTGATTTTTTCTGGAGTTGTAGACATTCCTCGTAGGTATGTTGTAAAAAAAATAGATTTTTTGAATTGTCTAAATATGAAATTTTGGGATTGATCCTATGATCTCACCTAAAGGTCAGATCCTATACTAGTCTCCCCCTAGGGCAGTTGCTCGATTAGGATAGGGTGTCCAGCCTGGTGCAGGTGCACCAACCCTCACTCTGCATCAATTGAGTATACAAACACATAAGGCAGATTGCTTGACCCTTTTCAGTACATTTGTTTAATAATCAACTAAAGGCAAGTTGATTAATCCTCACTCAGATTACATTTTCTTAACTATGCCGTACCAATTCTTTTCAAGGTAACACAAGCATTGAAATTCACACTCTGATTATATTTTCTTAACTATGTTGTAGCACTTGTTTTCAAGGTAACAGAAGCATTCCAATTCGCGCTCTGGTCATTCAGTACTGTCACGAAGTGGCTGCAGTGTTCGTGGTCAGAAAATGCTAGTATCACAACCAAGTTGCTTAACTCTTTTCAGTATCAAAGTACTGACAGAATCATCTATTCTTGCAGCAGACCTAGTTCTTTTTTCTTTCTTCTTTTGCGGGGTAGCAGACCTAGTTCTGACTAAGAAGTGGTGCTACCTCCATGTACAGCTACCATGATGAAAATTCAGAAATCTGTAAAACTACATACTGTCGTACCTTCAGGTCCAGCCATGGTCTTTACTCTTTAGGATTCATCTCGCCAGTCGACTGCTCAGACACACACACACCATCCGCGGCCGCCACCCCTTGCGCCTCACAGATCAGCCCGTCGGCCTTCAACTCCTGCATCGGCGACAACGTTTGCTCAACAAATGGTGGTTTGGTCACCGTATAATGCATTAACCTATTCCAACACGGTCAATCTGCTAGCGGGGAAGAAAGAAAAATCAAATGAGAGCCGATACAAGTGCCTCAGATTCATACCGCACAATTAGCTGCATCAAGAACTCCCTCCATCTTCACCGGCGGCGGACAGACTTGTGAGGGCCTCTTCCCAGATGAACTCTATCCCTAATGAAAAAATCGAGCAGACTGAGGTAGGGGACGAGTCCACCCAGAGTCCCGAGTGAATTGCAGAAAACCAACACATTTCAGCTTAGGATTGCAGAAAACACTCTTCTACGTTTTTGCTGCAGAAAACACTGATTTTTTTTCTAATCTTTTGCAGAAAGCACCAAACCTCCTGTTCGGGCAGTTTAAGCACTATTATGACAGGTGGGACCCTGTCTTGTCGACGTGGCGACACGGCCGCGAGCTGACACCGTGTAACGGCGCTACAGTGCCCACCGACGCCCCCGTTAGGTCAATAGAAACCGGCTCGATCCAGCTCTCTCCTCTGCCTCGCCCACTCCTCTCGTCACTCTGTTCTCCTCTCCTCACTCAATTCTTCTCCCCCGACGCCGCCACACCGCCGACCGCCGTTCTGCTGCTCCCCCATGGCCATGGTGTCGTGGAGCGACGAGACCAGTGAGGATTCAGTCATGAACATCTCCTCCTCCTGCGATGGCATCATCAAGGTCAGTTTGCTACAGCTAGGTTTAGGGTTAGGTTTAGTGAATTGGGGATTTTGTGAATGAGCTCGAGCTGAACCTAGGTTTATCTTTGCTTGCTCCCGCAGCTTCCAGCTACGATGCACGATCCGAATTTCAATGGCACTGACGCAGATGTGAATGTTTTGTGCGAACACGGCGAGCCGGCCGAGCGCTTTGTTGCATTTGAAGGGATGCACACCGGCAGAAGGTTTCTAGGATGTGCTAAGAAGGTATGATCATTTATAAAGGAAGTTGTTCATTGCTTAATGTTTTGTTTACGCAGTTGTTAAGCTTTGTTTAGTTTGGTCTTTGTTTATCTAAATCTGACATGCTTTCAGAAGACCCTATATGGAGAAATTACCAAACTTACTAATAAGCAATGAATATTAACTACTTCTAGCAATTACTATGAACTACTTATATCAACTAGTATTGAGAAATGAATATTAACTAATACTAATCAAAATCTATGAACTACTAGTAAGCAATTAATATGAACTACTAATACTAAGCAAATGCTATGAGCAAATTCTATAATACCTTCTGTCTATCAGAGATTATGGTGTAAAAACCAAATCTCCCAGATTCTCCACCAATAGCTGCCTTCAGTTCTGTGAGAAACCAGGTCCAACTCTTTGTGTCTTCTTTGTCCACAACTCCAATGGCAATGGGATAGATGTTATTATTCCCATCCCTTCCCGTGGCAGCAAGGATTTGTTGGCCAGTGGAGAGCTTGATGAAACATCCATCCACACCTGCAATGGCACACAAGATATGTTATAAACAAAGTATGGTGCAACACATTTATGTCATATATAACACAGTTTTAGTAGTCACCTATGAATGGTCTGCATCCATTGAAAAATCCTTCCTTGCAAGCATTCAAAGATATGAACAAACCATGGAACCTTGGATTGATGCTTGGATGGTCTTTTAGGAGCTTAGTAGTGACAATGCACCTACTACCTGGATTGGTGTCTAACACAGCCTGCAAGTAATCCCTGATCCTGGTGTATTGCCCCCTCTGATCTCCTTGCACCACCTTAATAGCATTGTTCTTAGCCCTGTAGGCCATATGAGTGCTGATCTCAACTCCATACTTGCTCTTCAGATTTTGCATTATCGTACTTATTGGTGTGTTCAGGTATGTTCTTATTGCTTCTAAAACTTGATGTGTAACCCACTTTGTAGTCACCTTGGTGCTCTCTGCTACAGCTGGACATGTGTGCAGCAAATTTGTTTTCCTAATGCAGAAAGTTTTCTCTTTTCCCACCACAGAAGCTGCAATGAAGAAAGGGCGGTCTTCATGTGTGCACACAGCTATAATTCTGTCATTGCAGTTCCTATGAAACTGATAGTTTCTGTTCTGTGCTATGTGGAAAGTGAGAAGTGCCCTTCTAAATTGGTACACATTATCAAAGCATAACTTCTTAGCAAACTGCAGCTCTGGGCTCTCTCTATCCTCATGATACCATACCCTTGGTTTGGGTTTTTTAGCCCTAGACTTACTGCCTAGCACAAATGGTAGGGGTACAGCCCCATCATCTTGCTCCTCCTTCAAATCACAAGGATCTGGATCATCATCAAATGATGGTACCCAAACATCCTCAAACTATTGCTCCAAACTAGCATGTGATCTTGTGGTTGGCCCCTTTCTAACTTTCAACTTCTTCCTCTTTTGCGCATGTGGTAGCACCTCCTTTTCAAGTTCCTCATGATCTCCATGCTCCTCTTGCTCTGCATTTTCCTCATGCACTTCCTCTTGTATCTCGATCATTAGGTTCATGTACATCTGTGTCACCTTCAAAGTGTAAGAGTGGGTCCTCTCTCTGCCTCCTTAGCTCAGCCATCCTAGCCATGAAAGCCTCATCTTCCTCCAAGTCTGAGTCATCTTCAGTTAGTAGCACAGGAAGTTTTCTTTTCACTGCCTGCACCCTCTCAACATTCTTCTGATGCTGCTTAAATCTCTAAATTTTTGATCTCCTTCTAAGCTCCATACTTCTTTCTAACTCCTGTTGCTCCATGTCAACATCATCTCCATTGCCTTGCTCAATATCAACATCTGCTTCATTGCCTTGCTCCATATCAACATTGCCTTGCTCCATATCAACATTGTGGCTCTGCTGTGTGGAGAAAAAGTGGATTGGTTCAGGCTCCTCAACTACTGCATCTCCTTTTGATACTTTGGATGGTGACTTGTACACCACCCCAACATCATTCACCTCATATACAATGCTCTCTCCAACATTGGCTATAGGAACTTGCTGATCACAAACATAACCTCTGTTTATATCTGCAGGTCTGGGCTCACTACCCCTAACTACTGTCAGGTAATTTACTATGTTCTGATCTTTATTGGCAATGTGATCCAGCATCTCATCCACCTTGTCATCATCACATATCTCCTCCAAACCAGCTACTCCCAACCCAGCATCCCTCACATAATACATATAGTCTTTACTTCCATATCCTGCTCTCTCTATGAGTGCTAACAGATTGTAAAAAGTGATGTCTGAAACACACATAGTCCTTCCCAAGTTATCCATATCATGAAAGTGCAGTCTAACCTCCCAAACATCATCAGACAAGCTACAAAAAGGAACAATTCTTATACTTATTAATTAAACAGTAGAGTACTAACTACAAACAATACAAGTGACCAATTTAAAATATACAATGCATACCAATTTAAATAAGAACAACTGTGACCCTAATGTCTACTAAATAAACAGTGCATCCTAAACCAAATATCATCAATGCCAATTTGAATACACTAAAAATATGAGTACACTTTGTACTAAATCATACAATAAAATTAGCACTATCTACTACATAAACAGTGCATAGCAATTAAAATCAACTCTACATGGATACTAAAAAAGTGCATACTAAACAGAGCATGGGAATAGCACTCTCTACTGAACTAAAAAATGGTAACTATATTGTCTCCCAAACAGAGCATACTAATATCACTACAATCTAATTTACAGAGCAGATGAACACTTAGTACTAGGCAAAAGAATCATTCTTGGCTTACACACCTAACCCTAACTATGGAAGCGACAGAAAATGAGGGGGGTGGGCAGAGGAGATATCTTACTCCACACCGCCGTATGCAGATGCCCAGTGGTGGCTCCCCGTTGGCCAGAGCGCCGGCGGCACGGTACTCCAGCGACGGGGATGGTGGTCTGCTCCGCGGGGCCTGGCTAGGGTTAGAGCTCCCGCAGACCTCCTCGGGTGGCTTTGGATCTTCGCCGCCAAGAAACCCTCCTGCACCGTCGCCGCCTCCGCCATCCACTCCGCCACCGGCGTCCGGGCTTGCTGTTGCCATGAATGAGACAGAGGGAGAGAGAGGAGAGCGCGCCGTCGCGGGGATGGTGGGGAAATTTCTAGATGAGGAAGAAGTGTCGATTCAATCTGGTCTATTGACCTAACGGGGGCGTCGGTGGGCACTGTAGCGCCGTTACACGGCGTCAGCTCGCGGCCGTGACGCCACGTCGACAAGACAGGGTCCCACCTGTCATAATAGTGCTTAAACTGCCCGAACAGGAGGTTCGGTGCTTTCTGCAAAAGATTAGAAAAAAAAAATCAGTGCTTTCTGCAGCAAAAACGTAGAAGAGTGTTTTCTGCAAACCTAAGCTGAAATGTGGTGGTTTTGTGCAATTCACTAGATGAGATGAGAAGTGAGACGTGGAGAGAAGATCTTCACCTTATCCGAAACCAACGTAGCAGACAACCAATCCTCTAATGGATATGTCTCAAGTGGATGGGGTCGGTCACAGTCATGCGTACGTGGGATCCTACTATAGGACGCGGAGGAGGCGAGGACAGGTGCGGTGTTCCAGCTGCCAACCCTCGTCATGAACCAAGCATAAATATGCCTCCCCATGCCATGTGTTTGTGCAAGGTTACCACGTTTCTCCAACAAAACAAACGCTTAATCAGCTCGAACCCATCGTCCGGCCGGGCTCCGGAGTCCCCTAGAAGGCTAGAACCAACAGGAACAAGGAGGACCAGACAGGAGATCCAAACCAACGTCCATCGCAAGCAATGGCATCGCAGTGCTCCTTCGCCCACGGCGTCTCCCTCCCCGCGCACCGGCCGCCCCTCGCCTTCTTCACCTCCTGCAGGTAAGTATAACCAATCTGGCCTGCTTTTCCATTATGGTATGCTTCTCCTTCAGTCTTGCCGACGGTGTGCTCTCTTTTGACTGCAGGCTAGGGCACGGTGCCGTACGCACGAGCGCGAACCATAGAGTCGTGGCGGCGGCGAGGCCGGTGGGCGCAGTCAGGAGGATGCTTGGCTCAGCCAGGTACTGCGTGAGAGTGCAGAGCACGAGCGATCGACCCTGTCCATCCTTCGAGTGTCTACAGACAAAATCTTACACGCCTGTTCCTGCTTTCCCAGATACGGCAGCGCCGGGGCGGCAGCGTTGCGGGCGGAAGAGGCGGAGGTGGCCGTACCGCCGTCGGTGCCGGTGCGCGTCGCCTACGAGCTGCAGCTGGCCGGCCACCGCTATCTCGACGTCAGGTATGCTCTGCCCCTCAACTCTGTAGTACTCTATTCTGTCTAACTTAACTGACAGAAAAAACAATTACTAGTTCACAGTAAACTGCATAAAAAAATGTACGTCGCCAACGGGCTAATCCGATCACAGATTTGCTGCTTGTGTAGAACGGAGGGCGAGTTCGCCGGCGGGCATCCGGCAGGAGCGGTGAACGTCCCCTACATGTACAGCACCGGCTCTGGTACTTCATCAAGCCCACTTCACCCGTTAACTGCTCTTCACCTTCAGTATTTTTCTGACTGTAATATAGCACTTCCTTCATCCCAAAATAAGTGTCTCAAATTTATATTAACTTTTGTACTCCTCCGTCCGGAAATACTTGTTCAAGGAATGGATGCATCTAGATGTATTTTAGTTCTAGATACATCCATTTATATCCATTTCTACGACGAATATTTCCGGACGGAGGGAGTATTAAGCTTGAGACACTTATTTGGGGATGGAGGGAGTAATATATAATGTCGCTTCCATTTCTAAAATGGCGAAGAACTCTGCACTTTGTCGAGCAACTGTTGCTTCTCCGCTTCCCTGACCCACTTCTCATATACTGTATGTAAATTATTTTAATTTGTTTTTCTTTCAATCGACAGGAATGGCGAAGAACCCGCACTTTGTCGAGCAAGTGTCGACGATCTTTGGCAGGGACGACGAGATCATCATCGTACGTCCGATACTCAGCTTTCTTCCTTCAGTTGAGTGTTTCTTATGATGAGAAAACTCCACTTGTCGATTTCAGGGATGCCAAAGTGGCAAGAGATCTCTCCCGGCAGCAGCCCAACTCTGTTCCGCTGTAAGCATAAATCCTAGCACCACTATCTCTATCCACTCCTATGTATCTATCTGTCTCATCATCGATAGTTATGGTTTCACCTTCCGGCTTGTGACACGTGATGGTAAATCTATCTTCTTTCAGGGCTTCACTGCGGTGACCGACATCGCCGGAGGGTTCTCAACCTGGAGGGAGAACGGACTGCCGGTCAATGGACGGTGACAACGCGGGCTTCTATAAATGTGGGTGAAACATCATAATTTGTCTTAGCATGCTCCGAGACACCACATCAGACATCAGTGCACTGAATAAGCAAATGGAGATTGATATGATGTATAGGATATATGTGCAATATCAATGTTAGAATTTCCGTTGTTCACCTGACCTCCTGTAAACTGGCCCCATTACATAATAACACGTGTATGGTAATGTGTCTGCAAAACGGAACACTAAAATTGAACAATCCTACATAATAATAAGGCCTCTTTGATTCTCGGGATTTTGAAAACGCAGGAATAGGAAAAGTATAAGATTAGAGTGTCATGCCCACTTGAATCCTATAGGATTAGCAAGGAGTGTTTGATTTTACGGGAAAAGCAAAGGAATTGTAAAAAGAGGTTGGAGTGGATGTTAGATTTTCTATGAAATGTAGTACGAAAAATTCCATTAGAAAAAATCCTATGGATTTAATCCTATGAATCAAAGGACAAACATAGGAAAAATTCTAAAGGATTTCAATCCTCCAAAAATCCTATAGAATTATTTTGAATCAAGGGAGCCCTAAACATGTAGAGGACACACAGGAACTTTGAATCCAAAGAGGTTATCTCCCAACTGCCTGACGCGTGTCTCCCTTTCTATCGTGGCAATGTGCAAGGACACATAGGAACAGGGCATGCACTGAATCTGCAGAATGTTCCTAATAATATACTCCCTCGGTCCTAGAATGTAAGACTTTTTAGTGTCAAAAAGCGTCTAACATTATGGGACAGAGAGAATACTGTGGAGTTACAGGCAAGGCGGCTAGTTCATGAACGACTCTTACCGACGCAAGATCACACTTTTCCACCAGAAATATGGAACGGAAGGTGTGATGTTTTTGCAGCACAACCACAGATTTGTATTGTTCTATATTAAGTTTTATTTCATTCAAGTTATTTTTCCATGCTGATGTTTTTGCAGCACAACCACAGATTTGTATTGTGATACGAAGGGTTCTTTAATTATGTGTGTTTTACGTAAAATTGCTTTGAGCAATTTGGACTGCTCATCAAATACTATTAATCCAAAAGGGACTTCAAGTTTTCACATTTGAACATACATCTACATGGAATATAACATGGTTACAAATATATAAGGAGCATCATGCGCCACCAACTTTGCCGACTGCTTTGGTTATGATTTCTGGTGGTTCTTTATCAACTGCTGTAGTGGAGGCCGAGGTCGCTAAGATCACCTCGGCGCAGACCTCATGGAAGTGGGTAGCCGTCCCTTATGGAGCCAATACTTTCTTAGTTTCCTTCCCGTTCTTGAAGATTTGGCAGCATGTGGCAGCTTTTGAGTACAATGTCAAATCCCATGATGTAAAGATTGCTTTTAGTGAATGGAAAGTTGAGGAGGCTCCATCTCTACTTCCTTTGCAGCCAGTTTGGGTTCATGTCACAGGTGTCTCACCACCTCTTCACCATTTCCTTGGTCTGTGGGCAGTAGGATCAGTTATTGGTGCGGTCTCAATAATTCGGAGGAGCAGGCTATAAACTGGGTTGTGCGGTCTGTGTGGCCCGTCTAACAACATGACCAGCCCAGCAGTTTTTTCTTTAGGAAAATAGATAGCCCAGTATTTCTTTTCGAAGAATACCCAAGCTAGGCCTATTTGTTTTCTCCGACTTACTGGGCTGCAAATCTTTCAAGACGAGGAGGGATGCATTCCGGCATGGCCAAAGAGTATGGTCAGTGTCTGTTAAAACTATTATCAAAAGGGGTTGAAAATTCCAAAAGAATTATAGCAAATAGGATATCAATTTCTTTTTTTGTTTTTGTTCTTTACTGATATCTTATACTGTATTTCATTGGATTTAACATGACATAGTACTAATTTATTTTTAAATTTCTTTTAGTATGGGTACTAATTTTTGAATTAAGAATATTTTGTTCCCCAGCAAAAATTTGTGAATTTTTCAAAATTTCGCACATATTTAGCTAATTTTTTTAACCCTGGTACTGACCAGAAAATGGGCAGTAATTCTAAAAAATGGAAAACGGTCTGCAATAAATTCCGTATGAATTAGAAAATGAGTAAAAAATATAAAAATAATAGCAAATGGGCTGTACACGCCACATATTTCGAGACTGACTTGTTTACGCAAGGCTTTGTCAGTCAACACACGATTCTAGCAGCAGTGACTGTTGGATGTCCATCCAACGGCCGACGTGCTTCTTCAATCTCTGATCTTCCTGCTCCAGCCGCCTAAACTAGCGCCGGCGGGACTGCCTGCTCTCTCCTCTTGTGGCCTGCTGTGATGCCGTGCAGGCTTCCCCGGCCCACCCTACTCCCTCCGCTGGCCTGGCCGCACGCAATCAACTGCCTCCTTATTACGCGAAAAAATGATTCCTCCCACTAACATCTGGGGCGCACCGGTTGGGAGGCTGACCTGTGGGCCTACTAAGTTGACGCGTATGCAGGGCTTGTCAACTTAGTCAACAAACGATTCTAGCAGCAGTAACCGTTGGATTTGAATCGAACGGTCCTACTGCTTCATCAATCGCTGCTCTTCTTGCACCGGCCGCCCAAAGCAGCGCCGGCGAGACCGCCTGCTCCTGCCTCCAGTGGCCGGTTGTGCTGCCGTTGAGGCCTCACCGCCCCCTACTACTCCCACCGCTAGCCAGGCTCTGCGGCGACGGCAGCCTCACACCGCAGCCGAACTAGTGAACCCTCGTACTCCTCTCCACATGGCATGCACTGCCGCGTCTTCCCCGGCTCCGCGTCATCCCCTTCCTAGGCCTCGCCGTCGTCCACCACCTTGGATGCGCTCGGCGCGGAGTGGTCAACGTGGTCAACGAACGACAGCTGGGTCCACGGCCGCACGCAAGGAAAGCCTCCTTATTACGCGCAAAATAATGATTCCTCCACATGACAGTTGGGACCCATCGGAAGGGCCTCTGTATTTCGCGAAAAAAACATTCCCACCGCTGACAGGTCGGACCCACCAGCTATATCTTTGCACGCAAGGAAGTGCCTCCTTATTACGCACAAAAAAATGAATACCCCCCTGCTAGCTGGGACCCACAATAGTCGGAGGCTGACTTGTGGGCCAACTAAGTTGACGGGGACGGAGGGCTTTGTCAACTTAGTCAATATGAATGATTCTAGCTCTAATGACCGTACGATGTCCATCCAACGGCCGTAGTGCTTCTTCAACCTCTGGTCTTCTTGCTCCAGCCGCCCAAACCAGCGCCGGTCGTGCCTCGTGCTCCTGCCTCCCGTGGTCGGCTACGATGCCGCGGAGGCCTCACCGCCCCCTACAACTCCCACCGCTGGCCAGGCCATCCCTCTACTCACCCACACCCCCTGTTATTCTGCGGCGACGGCAGCCTCACACCGCAGCCGAACCAGTGACCCCTCGTACTCCTCTCCGCGTAGGCATCCACTGCCGCGTCTTCCCCGGCTCCGCGTCGTCCCCTTCCTAGACCTCGCCGTCGTCCACTGCCTTGGTGCTCTCGGCGCGGCGTGGTCAATGTGGTCAACGACCGACTTCCATCGGAAGAGTACTATACGTGGAGAGGCTGACTGCTGGGTCCACGGCAACCGTAAGGAAGTGCCTCCTTATTACGCGCAAAATAATTATTCCTGCACCTGACAGCGGGGACCCACTGGACAGGCCATCGTCTTTCGCGAAAAAAATGTTTCCCCCCTGACTGCTGGGACCCACCAGCTACATCTTCGCACGCAAGGAAGTGCGTCCGGGCAAAAAAAACGATTCGCCCCCTGACTGCTAGGACCCACCAGCTATATCTTCGCACACAAGGAAGTGCCTGACAGTCGGGACCCACCTGGCCGAAGCGTACATAGCGTTGTCATTCTGGTCGCGAACGTGTACGTACATAATGGTCGATGTAGAGCGCGCACGTGTCGTAGTGGAGGCGCGCATGTAGCATGTACACATACGTACAACAGCCAGTGTGCAAGAAAGAAAATACGACCACGTACGTAGATACGGGCGTGGTCTAGAACGCCTACTCGCGCATACGTACGGCCAGGGCTCGTGTACATGGCTGGGTCGGAACGAAGAAACAACGTCGTCGTCGTGTTCATGGGGAGCCAACCTGCTGGGTCAGAACGGAATGCGTCGTCGTGTTCATCGGGAGGGCTTGGACGGAACAGCCGATGGAAACTAGGCCTGGCGTACCGCAGAACGGAGGAAACGGCCTTGTGTTCGACCGACCACGTTCGAAACGGGATCCTGTTCATCGGGAGGGGTGTGGCATACCGCGAAATGGAGGAAACAGACTTGTGTTGGACCTCCTACGGTCGAAACGGGGTCCTGTTGATTGGGAGGGGTGTGGTGTACCGTAAAATGGAGGAAACGGGCTTGTGTTGGAGCGCTACGGTCGAAACGGGGGTCCTGTTCATCGGGAGGGGTGTGGCGTACCGCAAAACGAGACTCCACGGGATACTGTTCATCTCCACCGTCGACCCCCTCCAGCCTCCACGGGCTACTGTTCATCCACCGTGGACCTCCTCCAGCCTCCACCTGCGACTGTTCATCCACGGGCTCTGCTACCTCTTGAGCACTGCGTTGGTTTTCCCTTGAAGAGGAAAGGGTGATGCAGTAAAGTAGCATAAGTATTTCCCTCAGTTTTTGAGAACCAAGGTATCAATCCAGTAGGAGATCACGCACGAGTCCCTCGCACCTACACAAACAAATAAGAACCTCGCAACCAACGCGATAAAGTGGTTGTCAATCCCTCAACGGTCACTTATGAGAGTGAGATCTGGTAGATATGATAAGATAATATTTTTGGTATTTTTATGATAAAGAGAAATAAAGATGCAAAGTAAAATAAAAGGCAAAAGAAATAACTAAGTTTTGGAAGATTAATATGATGGAAAATGGACCCGGGGCCATAGCATTCACTAGTGGCTTCTCTCAAGATAGCATAAGTATTACGGTGGGTAAACGAATTACTGTCGAGCAATTGATAGAATTGAGCATAGTTATGAGAATATCTAGATATGATCATGTATATAGGCATCACGTCCGTGACAAGTAGACCGACTCCTGCCTGCATCTACTACTATTACTCCACACATCGACCGCTATCCAGCATGCATCTAGAGTATTAAGTTCATAAGAACAGAGTAACGCTTTAAGCAAGATGACATGATGTAGAGGGATAAACTCATGCAATATGATATAAACCCCATCTTGTTATCCTCGATGGCAACAATACAATACGTGCCTTGCTGCCCCTGCTGTCATTGGGAAAGCACACCGCAAGATTGAACCCAAAGCTAAGCACTTCTCCCATTGCAAGAAAGATCAATCTAGTAGGCCAAACCAAACTAAAAAGAGACTTGCAAAGATAACCAATCATACATAAAAGAATTCAGAGGAGATTCAAATATTGTTCATAGATAAACTTGATCATAAACCCACAATTCATCGGTCTCAACAAACACACCGCAAAAGAAGATTACATCGAATAGATCTCCACGATTCAACGAGGTAATAACTATGGACCCGAAGGTCTGAGGTAAACTACTCACACATCATCGGAGAGGCTATGGTGTTGATGTAGAAGACCTCCAGGATCAATGCCCCCTCCGGCGGAGCGCCGGAAAAGGCCTCAAGATGGGATCTCACGGGTACAGAAGGTCGCGGCGGTGGAATTAGGTTTTTGGCTCCGTATCTGATTGTTTGGGGGTACGTAGGTATATATAGGAGGAAGAAGTACGTTGGTGGAGCAACGTGGGCCCCATGAGGGTGGAGGGCGCGCCCAGGGGGGTAGGCGCGCCCCCCTGCCTCGTGCTCTCCTGGTTGATTTCTTGACTTGGACTCCAAGACCTCTGGATCACGTTTGTTCCGAAAATCACGTTCCCGAAGGTTTCATTCTGTTTGGACTCCGTTTGATATTCTTTTTCTACGAAACACTGAAATAGGCAAAAAAACAGCAATTTGGGATGGGCCTCCGGTTAATAGGTTATTCCCAAAAATAATATAAAAGTGTATAATAAAACCCATTAACATCCAAAACAGAATATAATATAGCATGGAACAATAAAAAATTATTGATACGTTGGAGACGTATCAAGCATCCCCAAGCTTAATTCCTGCTCGTCCTGGAGTAGGTAAATGATAACAACAGAATTTTTGATGTGGAATGCTACTTAGCATAATTTTCAATGCAATTCTCTTAATTGTGGTATGAATATTGAGATCCGAAAGATTCAAGACAAAAGTTTAATATTGACATGAAAATAATAATACTTCAAGCATACTAACTAAGCAATTATGTCTTCTTAAAATAACATGGCCAAAGAAAGTTATCCCTACAAAATCATATAGTCTGGCTATGCTCTATCTTCACCACACAAAGTATTTAAATCATGCAGAACCCCGATGACAAGCCAAGCAATTGTTTCATACTTTTGATGTTCTCAAACTTTTTCAATCTTCACGCCATACATGAGTGTGAGCCATGGATATAGCACTATATGTGGAATAGAATGGTGGTTGTGGAGAAGACAAAAAGGGAGAAGATAGTCCCACATCAACTAGGCGTATCAACGGGCTATGGAGATGCCCATCAATAGATATCAATGTGAGTGAGTAGGGATTGCCATGCAACAGATGCAATAGAGCTATTAGTATATGAAAGCTCAACAAAAGAAACTAAGTGGTTGTGCATCCAACTTGCTTGCTCACGAAGACCTAGAGCATTTTGAGGAAGCCCATCATTGGAATATACAAGCCAAGTTCTATAATGAAAAATTCCCTCTAGTATATGAAAGTGACAACATAGGAGACTCTCTATCATGAAGATCATGGTGCTATTTTGAAGCACAAGTGTGGTAAAAGAATAGTAACATTGTCCCTTCTCTCTTTTTCTCTCATTATTTTCTTTTATTTGGGCCTTTTCTCCCTTTTTTATGGCCTCTTTTTTTCTTTTTCTTTTTTATTTTTCGTCCGGAGTCTCATCCCGACTTGTGGGGGAATCATAGTCTCCATCATCCTTTCCTCACTTGGTACAATGCTCTAAAAATAATGATCATCACACTTTTATTTACTTACAACTCAACAATTACAACTCAATACTTAGAACAAAATATGACTCTATGCGAATGCCTCCAGCGGTGTACCAGGATATGCAATGAATCAAGAGTGACATGTATGAAAGAATTATGAACGGTGGCTTTGCCACAAATACGATGTCAGCTACATGATCATGCGAAGCAATATGACAATGATGGAGCGTGTCATAGTAAACGGAACGGTGGTAAGTTGCATGGCAATATATCTCGGAATGGCTATGGAAATGCCATGATAGGTAGGTATGGTGGCTGTTTTGAGGAAGGTATATGGTGGGTGTATGATACCGGTGAAAAGTGCGCGGTATTAGAGAGGCTAGCAATGGTGGAAGGAAGAGAGTGCGTATAGTCCATCGACTCAACATTAGTCATAAAGAACTCATATATTTATTGCAAAAATCTACAAGTTATCAAAGCAAAGTATTATGCGCATGCTCCTAGGGGGATAGATTGGTAGGAAAAGACCATTGCTCGTCCCCGACCGCCACTCATAAGGAAGACAATCAATAAATCAATCATGCTCCGATTTCATCACATAACGGTTCACCATACGTGCATGCTACGAGAATCACAAACTTTAACACAAGTATTCCTCAAATCCACAACTACTCAACTAGCATGACTCTAATATCACCATCTTTATATCTCAAAACAATTATCAAGCATCAAACTTGTCATAGTATTCAACACACTCATAAGATAATTTTTACTAATCTTGGATGCCTATTACTTTAGGACTAATTTCTCAATATAAGCAAATTACCATGCTGTTTTGTAGGGCTCTCAAAATAATATAAGTGAAGCATGAGAGAACAATAATTTCTATAAAACAAATCCACCACCGTGCTCTAAAAATATAAGTGAAGCACTAGAGCAAAAACTATATAGCTCAAAAGATATAAGTGACGCACATAGAGTATTCTAATAAATTCCGAATCATGTGTGTCACTCTCAAAAGTTTATTCAGCGAGGATGATTGTGTTAAACTAAAAAAAAGACTCAAATAATACAAGACGCTCCAAGCAAAACACATATCATGTGGTGAATAAAAATATAGCTCCAAGTAAAGTTACTGATGGAAGTAGACGAAAGAGGGGATGCCTTCCGGGGCATCCCCAAGCTTTGCCTTTTTGGTGTCCTTAGATTATCTTGGGGTGCCATGGGCATCCCCAAGCTTAGGCTCTTGCCACTCCTTGTTCCATAATCCATCAAATCTTTTACCCAAAACTTGAAAACTTCAGAACACAAAACTTAGCAGAAAATCTCGTGAGCTCCGTTAGAGAAAGAAAACAAAACAGCACTTCAAAGTACTGTAATGAACTCATTCTTTATTTATATTGGTGTTAAACCTACTGTATTCCAACTTCTCTATGGTTTATAAACTATTTTATTAGCCATAGATTCATCAAAATAAGCAAAAAACACACGAAAAACAGAATCTGTCAAAAACAGAACAGTCTGTAGTAACCTATAACTAACGCAAACTTCTGGCACTCAAACAAATCTACCAAAATAGGACGACCTAGAAAATTTGTTTATTGATCAGCAGCAATTGGAATCAATATTTTATCACGTTCGGATGATTTTTAACAATTGTTTTCATGAACAGAAAGTTTCTGGAATTTTCAGCGAGATCAAATAACTAGCATCCAAGAAGATCCTATAGGTTTAACTTGGCACAAACACTAATTAAAACATAAAAACAAATCTAACCAGAGGCTAGATCAAATATTTATTACTAAACAGAATCAAAAAGCAAAAAAAACTAAAAATATATTGGGTTGCCTCCCAACAAGCGCTATCGTTTAACGCCCCTAGCTAGGCATTGATAATGATGCTCACATAAAAGATAGTAATTGAAACACGCAGAGAGCATCATAAAACATGTGAAAATCACATCTAAGTCTAACATACTTCCTATGCATAGGCATCTTGTAGGCAAACAAATTATCAAGGCAAGCAAAAACTAGCATATGCAAGGAAGCGGAAAGAAAAAATAGCAATCTCAACATAACGAGAGGTAATTTAGTAACATGAAAATTTCTACAACCATATTTTCCTCTCTCATAATAATTACATGTAGGATCATAAGAAAATTCAACAAAATAGCTATCACGTAAAATATTTTCAACACGATCCACATGCATGCAAAGTTGACACTCTTCCAAAATAGTGGGATTAACATTATCTAAAGTCATGACCTCTCCAAACCCACTTTTATCAGGATTTTCGTAAGATTGAACATTCTCCAAATATGTGCGATCTAAAGTTGACACTCTTCTAGACCCACTTTCAATATTATTGCAAACATTATTATCAATCTCATATTCATCATGGGGAGTAAGTAAATTTTCAAGATCGCAAGAAGAATCACCCCAATCATGATCATTGCAACAAATAGTAGTCATAGCAAAACTAGCATCCCCAAGCTTAGGGTTTTGCATATTATTAGCACAATTGACATCAATAGAATTTATAGTAGAATCATTGCAATCATGCTTTTTATTTAAAGATCTATCGTGAATCGCTTCATAAAGTACTTCATCACAATTTCAGATTCACGAATTTCAAGCAAAACCTCATAAAGATAGTCTAGTGCACTCAACTCAGTAGCAATAGGTGCATCGTAATTGGATCTCTTAAAGAGATTAGCAAGTGGATGAGGATCCCTAAACTTTTAGCAAGCAAAGATGCAAGCAAAAAGAAGGTACATGGTAGCACAAGCAAACAAAAGGACGAACAGAAGAAGGGCGAGGAAAAGGCAAGGGGAAGTGGGGGAGAGGAAAACGAGAGGCAAATGGCAAATAATGTAATGTGAGGGATAAGAGTTTGTGATGGGTACTTGGTATGTCTTGACTTGTGCGTAGCCTCCCCGGAAACGGCGCCAGAAATGGCTCGTTGACGGGAAATCAAATCTTGACTTGACTTGGCGCGCATCTCCCCGGCAACGGCGCCAGAAATCCTTCTTGCTACCTCTTGAGCACTGTGTTGGTTTTCCCTTGAAGAGGAAAGGGTGATGTAGTAAAGTAGCGTAAGTATTTCCCTCAGTTTTTGAGAACCAAGGTATCAATCCAGTAGGAGATCACGCACAAGTCCCTCGCACCTACACAAACAAATAAGAACCTCGCAACCAACGCGATAAGAGGGTTGTCAATCCCTCAACGGTCACTTACGAGAGTGAGATCTGATAGATATGATAAGATAATATTTTTGGTATTTTTATGATAAAGAGAAATAAAGATGCAAAGTAAAATAAAAGGCAAAAGAGATAACTAAGTGTTGGAAGATTAATATGATGGAAAATAGACTCGGGGGCCATTGGTTTCACTAGTGGCTTCTCTCAAGATAGCATAAGTATTACGGTGGGTAAACGAATTACTGTTTAGCAATTGATAGAATTGAGCATAGTTATGAGAATATCTAGGTATAATCATGTATATAGGCATCACGTCCGTGACAAGTAGACCGACTCCTGCCTGCATCTACTACTATTACTCCACACATCGACCGCTATCCAGCATGCATCTAGAGTATTAAGTTCATAAGAAGAGAGTAACGCTTTAAGCAAGATGACATGATGTAGAGGGATAAACTCATGCAGTATGATATAAACCCCATCTTTTTATCCTCGATAGCAACAATACAATACGTGTCGTTTCCCCTACTGTCACTGGGATCGAGCACCGAAAGATTGAACCCAACGCTAAGCACTTCTCCCATTGCAAGAAAGATCAATCTAGTAGGCCAAACCAAACTGATAATTCGAAGAGACTCGCAAAGATAACCAATCATACATAAAAGTATTCAGAGGAGATTCAAATATTGTTCATAGATAATCTTGATCATAAACCCACAATTCATCGGATCTCGACAACCGCAAAAGAAGAGTTACATCAAATAGATCTCCAAGATAATCGAGGAGAACTTTTTATTGAGATCCAAAGAGAGAGAAGAAGCCATTGATACGTCTCCAACGTATCTATAATTTTTGATTGCTCCATGCTATATTATCTACTGTTATGGACAATATTGGGCTTTATTATCCACTTTTATATTATTTTTGGGACTAACCTATTAACCGGAGGCCCAGCCCAGAATTGCTGTTTTTTTTGCCTATTTCAGAGTTTCGCAGAAAAAGAATATCAAACGGAGTCCAAACGGAATGAAACCTTCAGGAGCGTAATTTTTGGAACGAACGTGATCCAGGAGACTTGGACCCTACGTAAGAGAAGCTTCCAGGAGGCCATGAGGTAGGGGCGCGCGCCCACCCCCCAGGGCGCGCCCTCCACCCTCGTGGGCCCCACGTTGCTCCACCGACGTACTTCTTCCTCCTATATATACCTACGTACCCCCAAACGATCAGATACGGAGCCAAAAACCTAATTCCACCGCCGCAACCTTCAATACCCACGAGATCCTATCTTGGGGCCTGTTCTGGAGCTCCGTCGGAGGGGGCATCCATCACGGAGGGCTTCTACATCAACACCATAGGCTCTCCGATGAAGTGTGAGTAGTTTACCTCAGACCTTCGGGTCCATAATTAGTAGCTAGATGGCTTCTTCTCTCTTTTTGGATCTCAATACAATGTTCTCCCCCTCTCTCGTGGAGATCTATTCGATGTAATCTTCTTTTTGCGGTGTGTTTGCTGAGACCGATGAATTGTGGGTTTATGATCAAGATTATCTAAGAACAATATTTGAATCTTCTCTGAATTCTTTTATGTATGATTGGTTATCTTTGCAAGTCTCTTCGAATTATCAGTTTGGTTTGGCCTACTAGATTGATCTTTCTTGCAATGGGAGAAGTGCTTAGCTTTGGGTTCAATCTTGCGGTGTCCTTTCCCAGTGACAGTAGGGGCAGCAAGGCACGTATTGTATTGTTGCCATCGAGGATAACAAGATGGGGTTTTTATCATATTGCATGAATTTATCCCTCTACATCATGTCATCTTGCTTAAGGCGTTACTCTGTTTTCATAAACTTAATACTCTAGATGCATGCTGGATAGCAGTCGATGAGTGGAGTAATAGTAGTAGATGTAGGCCGGAGTCGGTCTACTTGTCTCGGACGTGATGCCTATATACATGATCATACCTAGATATTCTCATAACTATGCTCAATTCTGTCAATTGCTCAATAGTAATTCGTTCACCCACCGTAAACTACTTATGCTTTTGAGAGAAGCCACTAGTGAAACCTATGGCCCCGGGGTCTATCTTCATCAAATTAATCTTCCAACACTTTGTTATTGCCTTTGCTTTTTACTTTGCTTTTACTTTACTTTGCATCTTTATCATAAAAGAACCAAAAATGTTATCCTATCATATCTATCAGATCTCACTCTCGTAAGTGACCATGAAGGGATTGACAACCCCTTATCGCGTTGGTTGCGAGGATTTATTTGTATTGTGCAGGTGCGAGGGACTCGCGCATAGCCTCCTACTGGATTGATACCTTGGTTCTCAAAAACTGAGGGAAATACTTACGCTACTTTGCTGCATCACCCTTTCCCCTTCAAGGGAAAACCAACGCAGTGCTCAAGAGGTAGCAAGAAGGATTTCTGGCGCCGTTGCCGGGGAGGTCTACGCAAAAGTCAACATACCAAGTACCCATCACAATCCCTTATCTCCCGCATTACATTATTTGCCATTTGCCTCTCGTTTTCCTCTCCCCCACTTCACCCTTGCCGTTTTATTCGCCCTATCTTTTTGTTCGCCTCTATTTTTTGCTTGCTTTTTGTTTGCTCGTGTGTTGGATTGCTTGCTTGTCACGATGGCTCAAGATAATACCAAATTGTGTGACTTTACCAATACCGACAATAATGATTTCCTTAGCACTCCGATTGCTCCTCTTACCAATACTGAATCTTGTGAAATCAATGCTGCTTTGTTGAATCTTTTCATGAAAGATCAATTCGCCGGCCTTCCTAATGAAGATGCCGCTACTCATCTAAATAGCTTCATTGATTTGTGTGATATGCAAAAGAAGAAATATGTTGATAATGATATTGTTAAATTGAAGCTATTTCCTTTTTGGCTTAGAGATCATGCTAAAGCTTGGTTTTCGTCTTTGCCTAAAAATAGTATTGATTCTTGGAACAAGTGCAAAGATGCCTTTATCTCTAAGTATTTTCCTCCCGCTAAGATCATCTCTCTTAGAAATGATATTATGAATTTTAAGCAACTTGATCATGAACATGTTGCACAAGCTTGGGAGAGGATGAAATTAATGATATGTAATTGCCCTACTCATGGTTTGAATTTGTGGATGATTATACAAATTTTTTATGCCGGATTGAATTTTGCTTCTAGAAATCTTTTAGATTCGGCCGCGGGAGGCACTTTTATGGGAATCACATTAGGAGAAGCTACTAAACTCGTAGATAATATTATGGTTAATTATTCTCAATGGCAAACTGAAAGATCTACTAATAAAAAAGTTCATGCGATAGAAGAAATTAATGTTTTGAGTGGAAAGATGGATGAACTTATGAAATTATTTGCTAGTAAGAGTGTTTCTTCTGATCCTAATGATATGCCTTTGTCTACTTTGATTGAGAATAATAATGAATCTATGGATGTGAATTTTGTTGGTAGGAATAATTTTGGTAACAACGCGTATAGAGGAAACTTTAATCCTAGGCCTTATCCTAGCAATACCTCCAATAATTATGGTAATTCCTACAACAATTCTTATGGAAATTTTAATAAGATGCCCTCTATATTTGAGACTAGTGTTAAAGAGTTTATGAATTCACAAAAGAATTTCAATGCTTTGCTTGAAGAGAAATTGCTTAAAGTTGATGAATTGGCTAGGAACGTTGAGAGAATTTCTCTTGATGTTGACTCTTTAATGCTTAGATCTATTCCTCCTAAGCATGATATCAATGAGTCTCTCAAAGCCATGAGAATTTCCATTGATGAGTGCAAAGAAAGAACTGCTAGGATGCGTGCTAAGAAAGATTGCTTTATGAAAGCGTGTTCTTCAAATTTCTATGAAAATAAAGATGAAGATCTAAAACTTATTGATGTGCCCCCTATAGTGGGATTTCCGTGATTTTGATGATTGCTCTCTAAACTTGCACCTTGCGGATTCCACTATTAAGAAACCTATGGGAAGAATTAATGATGTTCTTATTGTTGCAAATAGGAATTATGTGCCCGTAGACTTTATCGTTCTTGATATAGATTGCAATCGTTCATTTCCTATTATTCTTGGTAGACCTTTCCTTAGAACGATTGGTGCAATTATTGATATGAAGGAAGGGAATATTAGATTCCATTTTCCATTAAAGAAAGGCATGGAACACTTCCCTAGGAAGAAAATAAAATTTCCATATGAATCTATCATGAGAGCCACTTATGGATTGCCTACCAAAGATGGCAATACCTAGATCTATCCTTGCTTTTATGCCTAGCTAGGGGCGTTAAACCATAGCGCTTGTTGGGAGGCAACCCAATTTTCTTTTTAGTTTTTTTGCTTTTGCTTCTGTTTAGGAATAAATCTTTGATCTAGCCTCTGGTTATATGTGTTTTTATGTTTTAATTAGTGTTTGTGCCAAGTTAAACCTATAGGATCTTCTTGGATGATAGTTATTTGATCTTGCAGAAATTTCCAGAAACTTTCTGTTCACGAAAACAATTGTTAAAAATCACCAGAACGTGATAAAATACTGATTCCAATTGATGATGTTCAATAAACAAATTTCCTAGGTCTTCCTATTTTGGCTGAATTTTTGGAGTTCCATAAGTTTGCGTTAGTTACAGATTACTACAGACTGTTCTGTTTTTGACAGATTCTGTTTTTCCTGTGTTGTTTGCTTATTTTGATGAATCTATGGCTAGTAAAATAGTTTATAAACCATAGAGAAGTTGGAATACAGTAGTTTTAACACCAATATAAATAAAGAATGAGTTCATTACAGTACCTTGAAGTGGTCTTTTGTTTTCTTTCGCTAACGGAGCTCACGAGATTTCTGTTGAGTTTTGTGTCGTGAAGTTTTCAAGTTTTGGGTGAAAGATTTTGATGGATTATGGAACAAGGAGTGGCAAGAGCCTAAGCTTGGGGATGCCCATGGCACCCCCAAGATAATGTAAGGACACCAAAAAGCCAAAGCTTGGGGATGCCTCGGAAGGCATCCCCTCTTTCATCTACTTCCATCGGTAACTTTACCTGGAGCTATATTTTTATTCACCACATGATATTTGTTTTGCTTGGAGCGTCTTGTATGATTTGAGTCTTTGCTTCTTAGTTTACCACAATCATCCTTGATGTACACACCTTTTGAGAGAGCCATACATGATTTGGAATTTGTTAGAATACTCTATGTGCTTCACTTATATCTTTTTAGTTATATAGTTTTGCTCTAGAACTTCACTTATATCGTTTAGAGCACGGTGGTGGATTTGTTTTATAGAAACTATTGATCTCTCATGCTTCACTTAGATTATTTTGAGAGTCTTAAATAGCATGGTAATTTGCTTAAATAATCCTAATATACTAGGTATTCAAGATTAGTAAAAACTTTCTTATGAGTGTGTTGAATACTAAGAGAAGTTTGATGCTTGATGATTGTTTTGAGATATGGAGGTAATAATATTAAAGTCGTGCTAGTTGAGTAGTTGTGAATTTGAGAAATGCTTGTGTTGAAGTTTGCAAGTCCCGTAGCATGCACGTATGGTAAACGTTATGTAACAATTTTGAAACATGAGGTGTTCTTTGATTGTCCTCCTTATGAGTGGCGGTCGGGGACGAGCGATGGCCTTTTCCTACCAATCTATCCACCTACACTACAGGAAACAGCTACTTTGCCGTCTGCCATGGCGGACGGCAAAGGCTCGAAAGGCGGACGGCAAAGACCTTTGCCGTCAGCCGCGGACGGCAAAAGGCTCCGGCAAAGAAGGCTACGGTAAACAGCTTCTTTGCCGTCTGCTTCCTGGCGGCGGACGGCAAAGGCTCTTTGCCGTCCGCGGCGGACGGCAAAGAGGGCGGACGGCAATATTTGCGCTGTCAGTCCGTTAAGTGGCTAACGGCAGACCTTTGCCGTCCGCCGCAGACGGCAAAGAGCCTTTGGTCTTTGCCGTCCGCCTTATGATGTCATCTACACGTCACTAGATGCCAGGTTCTTTGCCGTCTGCCACTGACGGCAAAGTCTTTGCCGTCTGCCACTGTAGGCAAACTGACCAAATGGGTCAGCTCCCAGGAAGCACAGTTGGCTGCCACGTGGCTTCTTTGCCGTCCGCGGCAGACGGCAAAGAGCTCTTTGCCGTCGGTGGCAGACGGCAAAGAGCCTGCATATTGTCTGTTTTTTCTGTTTTTTATTAAATCCCACAATTTGCAGCACATATCACATATATAAGTTTCATATCCAGCACATATCCAACACATATCTAGCACATAAGTTTCATATGACATATCACATCAGTTTCATCCATACACATTGTTCATACATAAGGAAGTTCCATCCATACACATTGTTCCATCCATATATATATTACAATGCAAAGTGTCATGAAGATAGCAAGCTAGATACAATGCAAAGTTTCATCAAAGGAAAAGCAAGCACTCCATCATAGCAAGCTAGCTTCCATCAAGTGAATGAAATCTGCAAAATGGTAAATAA
>NC_057814.1:629445172-629450567 GCF_018294505.1 Triticum aestivum | reverse complement strand
GATAACATTTGCGCAGTCCTCCTCGTATCCCTCCTCACACCTGTAGAATGTCTGCAATCAAATGAGACAATATTGATTAGTACAATTAATAACTAGCTAGTTGAAGATTTTGAAATGTGTAAAGGAGAAATTACCCAGAACGTCCTGATCACCATGTCTGCCCTCGTCTCGCACACGACACCGTCGATAATGACATCCGGCGGGGCCGGGGCAGCCACGTAGTGCTCCCAGCTCAACCCAAGCTCTGGAAGCCGACCCTCACCAGGCAACGTGACAAACCCCGGGAAGTTTTGCCGGCAAAGAACTCCAAGGACGGAGTTGGGCCGGCGGACACTATGATGGTGGTCCCAACCCCTGCAGCATGACAAGGCCAACGCATTAGTTATTTGAAGAAACGTGAATGCAGAAGGTACAAAAATATTAAATGCACTTACGTACCTCTCCCCATCAGGGAAGATCAACCACCTCTGCTCGCGGGTCGCCGGCACGGACAGGAGCCGTGTAGCACCACGCTGGTAGACGGTGCCACCCTCCTCCTCAAGATCAGTCGGCTCCCCGCCATCATCAGCATGGCCACTCGGCTCCTCGGGCTGATCCGGCCAGGTACCCCATCCGGACGTGTGCTCCTCCGGGGTCTCGTGGGCCGAAGGCCAGTCGACCCGAGGCTCGTGGGCCCAAGACCCGTGGACCGGAGGCTCGTGGACCGGAGTCCGTGTAGCCTCCTCCTCGGACGAGTCCACCCTAGCAGTCACGTGCTCGGGTGAAACAGCTGGGGGTGGCGGCGAGGAAGGCGCCCTAGCAGTCACCCTACCTCCTCTCCCGCGACCACGTGCCCCACCTCCTCTCTTCCTACCTCGTCCCCTGCTGGGCACCGCGGTGGACGAAGAAGGGCCCGGCGGTGTGGACATACTGTCCAGCAACGCTCGGCGAAGAGGTACGTCTGGAATCGAAGACCTCAGACCACGCGCCGAGGAAGAAGGAGCCTTGGCGCGCTCCCGACCAGCGCCCACCATCTTTCAGCACCTGCCATGACAAACAGTAAACGAAATTAGTACAACATAAAAAAAAGACCGACATGAATAATAATATGTGTATCACTTAAGTGTATCATCATCAAGTACAACATTAAAAAATTTAATACCTGACACTACTAATAATCTCGATCAGTATCATCAATAAATGCATAATCATCATCATCACTATAATCAATGACGGGCTCATAGGGTTCAGTGGCATCAACATGTGCAAGGCCACCTTGACGTAATCGGTCAAGCAATGACAGGTCATCCGCAGCAGTAACCTCTTCTTGTTCCTCCTCTGGGGTGATGTCGGATTCACTGTCACTATCTACTTCAATGTTTTGGGGTGAAGTATAGCGGTTCTTGAAACGCTTTTTGGAAAGACGTGTCTCTTGGAAGAATTCTCCTTCATATGTGTCTGGGTTAATGTGAGGTTCATAATCCTCTTCCTTTGGGGGAGATAGTCTAGCACGTGGCGGCACTTCATAAACGACATCCCAACCTTTCAGATTTGGATTAGTTTGGCAGGCCCACGGTAGATAGAATACTTGGGTTGCCTGTTGAGCCGTAATATAGACATCAGGAACATCTAAATGGGTGCTTTGGTTGATTTCAACTAGCCCTATATGTTCATGAGTTCTTCTAGTCTCCTTCGGCTGAAACCAATAACATTTGAAGACTACGACATTCGGTGGGTTTTCACCATAGAATAGAAGTTCATAAATTGCTTCAACTCTCCCATAATACTCGGTACCTCCTTCGCCGATAGCAGATACACAACAATTTGTAGACTTTCGGTCGGCCATAGATAGCTCTTTGCCATAGGTACGAAAGCGATACCCGTTGATGTCGTATTTGTCAAATGAACGGACCTTATAGTCAAAACCATTAGCGACTTGTCTCAATTCGGCGTCCATAGACTCTGAATTAGCCTACAAGTTTAATATGAAAGGATTGTTGCATTACGCACAAATTAGCGAATGAAACCGGGATAGCCGCCTACAAATTAGCCTACAAGTCTAATAGAAATTACCGTTTGTTTGAACCAAGATATGAAACCGGGATAGCCGCCACCTTGCTTTGCGAGAAGCTCATACTCTTCGACAGAATCCTTTTGGATCACCGCTCCATACGAGAATAAGGCGACGTATCGACTGTATGAAATATCCAGGAATAAGAGCAGTTCAAAGGAAATAGAAGTTGCGAAACTATGTACCGAGAACTTACTCGATGTACGGCCGCACTTCTATCAGGTTGTTGAAGATATACAACGAAATGGTCCGCCATTGTTCGTTATCCAAAGATACTGGATTTGAAACACTGGCTGGTGCGAGATTCCCTTTGAATAGGCTGAGGTTGGATCCACCCTTTTTAGGGTCGTCAGCATTGTACCGAGGCTTCGGATTATGCAAATGACGATTTTTGGCTTCGTAGTGTGCTGTCACGAAGTTTGCCGCCTCCTCAGTGATGAATGCCTCAGCCATCGATGCTTCAATTCTACGTTTATTTTTACATTTTTGTCGAAGCGTCTTCTGCATCCTCTCAGTTGGGTAGCCCCAACGATTTTGCACGGGCCCCCCCAATCTTGCCTCGGTCGGGAGATGCAAAATCAAATGTTGCATTGGATTAAAGAAGCCCGGTGGAAAGATCTTCTCTAACTTGCAGATCAACTCCGGCGCCAACTCTTCCATTTCTTCTAGCACGCTAGGCGATAGTTCTTTCGCACAAAGAACACGGAAGAAATAGCTGAGTTCTGCCAGTACTAGCCATTCATCCTCAGGGATGAAGCCACGCAACATCACCGGCATTACCCGCTCAATCCATATGTGCCAATCATGACTCTTGAGACCAAATATCTTCAATTTATCAAGACTGGCTCCCCTCTGTAGATTCGCTGCATACCCATCGGGGAACATCAACTGCATTTTCACCCACAAGATAATTTCCCTCATAGCCGGCCTTCCAAGATTGAACCATGCCTTTGGCTTCGTCCAGTTCTGCTTTCCTTTTGGTTTTTTCATGTTTTGTAACGGCCTATCACATAGCGCCTCCAGATCGACTCTAGCCTTAGTATTATCCTTTGACTTCAAATCTATGCCGAACAATGTACCAAAAAGTGCCTCGGCGATATTCTTCTCAGTGTGCATCACGTCGATGTTGTGTGGGCAAAGGAGGTCTTTGAAGTAAGGCAGATCCCATAAGCATGTTTTGTGAGTCCAGGCGTGCTTAGAATTATACCCCTTGAAGTACCCTGGACGCTCGGCATCTGGCTCGAGAGCGTTTAACTGATCCAGGGTCTGTTGGCCTGTCAATGCATGTGGTGCAGAGTTTTTGACAACTCTACCTCTGATGAAGTTCTTCTTGTCTTTCCTGAACTTATGGCGAGGATTCAGGAACTCTCTATGCATGTCGAAGCAAGAAAACTTGCGACCGGCCTGAAGCCAACGAAACTCAAGAGCTCCCTTGCATGTGGGGCACGGGAACCTTCCATGCACACACCAGCCAACGAATAGCGCATACGCCGGCAAGTCATGCGTCGAGTACATGTACCAGACACGCATTATGAAGTTCCGTTTGCTATAGGCATCGTATGTCTTGAACCCATTATCCCAGGCTTCTTGCAATTCGTCCTTAAGCGGTTGCATGTACACATTCATATTTTTCCCCGGATAGTTGGGCCCTGGAATTATCAACGTCAGGAAAATGTTCTTTCTTTTCATAATCTGTTCGGGGGGGGGGAGATTGAGTGGAAAGACAAATACGGGCCAACAACTGTATTGGGCTGCCGTCATACCAAACACACTGAACCCATCCGTGCTGATGCCGACTCGAGGATGCCTCGGATCTGCCGCTTTGTCACCATGTAATTCATCAAACTTTTTCCACGCAACACCATCCGATGTGTGTACAATCATCAGATTCCCATCTGCATCTAGTTCGGTTCTTTTGCCCGTTTTGTGCCATGTCATCTGTCTGGCCGTCTCTTCGACCATGAAAAGACGTTGAAGTCTTGGTACGATTGGCATATACCGAAGAACACTAACGGGGATTTTGGTCTGTGTCTTCTCACCCATACCGTTGTCTACCACAACATACCTGGAAGACTTGCAAATGGGACAACAGTTCAAGTCCGCATAGTCAAGCCTAAACAAGACACATCCTTTCTCACAGGCATGTATCTTATCATAGGGCATCTTCAGTGCACGGAGGATTTTGTCCGACTGGTACAGGTTTGCAGGCATGACATGGCCTTTGGGTAGAAAGCGTCCAAATACTGTCATCATTGCATCATAGCATTCTCTGCCCAAGTTGAACTGAGCCTTCAGAGCCATTACTTGTGAGATGGCATCCAACTGACAAAGCTCAGTGTGCTCATGGAGCGGACGTTTTGCAGACTCCAACATTTCATTGAAGGCCTTTGCAGATTCCTCCATCTCCTCGTCCGAATCCCGAGCATCATCAAAGTCTTGCACCATGTTTTCCATACGGGTACCATGCTCGTCGGTGCGACGACGATCCACCTCGGCTCGGTCACGTTGGGCAGACTCACCATGAAATGTCCACACCGTATAATCGGGCGTAAAACCACTCTTCTGCAGGTGTTTGCCCATTTCGGCCTCTGTCCTCTTTTCCCAATTGCCGCACCGTAAACAGGGGCACCAGGTTTTCCTCTGGCCATTTGCAAATGCGGCTCGCACAAACCCCTTGGTTTTTGTGAACCATTCAGTGCTCCATTTGTTCTGACCAGTGTGACCGGTGTACATCCACGCACGATCACTCATCTTGACTTTCAGAGCTACTAGACACACAACAAATATATATATATATATATAATTCACCATGTATGTATTCATCAGTTGATCTACTTTGTCAATTTTATTACGTCCATGCAACCTACACTCTAATAGGTAATGATAGGTCCTAGTCCCACCCGAGTATGTTTAGATTGGGTTCATTTTCCCATGCTATGCCCCGGATCCTACGCAAAATTTCGGCAGCACCTCCCCGCTGTTCTCCTGATACACGTCTCTGCAATAAACAGAGAGGATGTGTACCCGGAGAACAACAGGGGAGGCACTGACGAAATTTATGCGTCGGATCCGGAGCAAAGCATATGGGAAAACGAACCCAATCTAAACATACTCGGGCTGTCCATGGATAGCGTTGGACAATTCGAAAGAATCAAGGTTATAAATATGCAAATGCATGCATATTTATAACTATGACGCTTTCGAACGGGAGACACATATTGGTTACGCATACTGATAATTCAAGACACATATATATCTAGCTATCAAGTTTCATCGGAATAGATCAAATAATTAATGGGGGAGGAGGACATGTCATTTGTGCTCACCCACGAACGAAGGGGCAGA
>NC_057814.1:629432236-629443335 GCF_018294505.1 Triticum aestivum | reverse complement strand
GGGGGCGGGGGGCGCGGGGGGCGGCGGGGGGCCGGGGCGGTGAGGGCGACGGGGCCCCGGGGCGGCGGCGAGCCGGGGCGGCGGGGGCGACGGGGCGGCGGCGGCGCGCGGCGGGCGGCGGCGTGGGAGGAGAGAAACGGCGGCGTGGGAGGGAGAGGGAAGAAGCGAGTAACGGGCGGGGGTACGGGCCGTTAGGTAGTAGGCTCTTTGCCGTCCGCCCCCCTTTGCCGTCCGCTTTTTTGCCTCTTTGCCGTCCGCTAGCGGACGGCAAAGAGGTGGCCCGTTAAGTTTTTCAAAAACGGGCGGGGGGTGGGGGCCACCTCACTCTTTGCCGTCCGCCAGCGGACGGCAAAGATTCTTTGCCGTCAGCTGGCCGACGGCAAAGAGCTGGCGGACGGCAAAGAGCTTCTTTGCCGTCTGCTTTTGGGTAGCTGATGGCAAAGAGCTGGCGGACGGCAAAGAGCTTCTTTGCCGTCAGCTAGCAGACGGCAAAGAGCTGGCAGATGGCAAATTAGCTGATTCCAGTAGTGCTAGGAGCATGCGCGTAGTGCTTGGTTTTTGATGACTTGTAGATTTTTGCAATAAGTGTGTGAGTTCTTTATGACTAATGTTGAGTCCATGGATTATACGCACTCTCACCCTTCCATCATTGCTAGCCTCTTCGGTACCGTGCATTGCCCTTTCTCACATTGAGAGTTGGTGCAAACTTCACCGGTGCATCCAAACCCCGTGATATGATATGCTCTTTCACACATAAACCTCCTTATATCTTTCTCAAAACAGCCACCATACCTACCTATTATGGCATTTCCATAGCCATTCTGAGATATATTGCCATGCAACTTTCCACCATTCCGTTTATCATGACACATTCATCATTTTCATATTGCTTAGCATGATCATGTAGTTGACATAGTATTTGTGGCAAAGCCACCGTTCATAATTCTTTCATACATGTCACTCTTGATTCATTGCATATCCAGGTACACCGCCGGAGGCATTCATATAGAGTCATACTTTGTTCTAGTATCGAGTTGTAATCATTGAGTTGTAAATAAATAGAAGTGTGATGATCATCATTTAAAAGAGCATTGTCCCAAAAAAAGAAAAAGGCCAAAAAAAGGCCCAAAAAAAGGAAATAAAAAGGGGCAATGCTATTATCCTTTTTCCACACTTGTGCTTCAAAGTAGCACCATAATCTTCATGATAGAGAGTCTTTTGTTTTGTCACTTTCATATACTACTGGGAATTTTTCATTATAGAACATGGCTTGTATATTCCAACAATGGGCCTCCTCAAGTGCCCTAGGTCTTCGTGAGCAAGCAAGTTGGATGCACACCCACTTAGTTTCTTTTGTTGAGCTTTCATACATTTATAGCTCTAGTGCATCCGTTGCATGGCAATCCCTACTCCTTGCATTAACATCAATCGATGGGCATCTCCATAGCTCATTGATTAGCCTCGTTGATGTGAGACTTTCTCCTTTTTTGTCTTCTCCACATAACCCCATCATCATATTCTATTCCACCCATAGTGCTATGTCCATGGCTCGCGCTCATATATTGCGTGAAAGTTTATAAGTTTGAGATTACTAAAGTATGAAACAATTGCTTGGCTTGTCATCGGGATTGTGCATGATGAGAGCATTCTTGTGTGACGAAAATGGAGCATGACTAAACTATATGATTTTGTAGGGATGAACTTTCTTTGGCCATGTTATTTTGAGAAGACATAATTGCTTAGTTAGTATGCTTGAAGTATTATTATTTTTATGTCAATATGAACTTTTATATTGAATCTTTTAGATCTGAATATTCATACCACAATTAAGAAGAATTACATTGAAATTATGCCAAGTAGCACTCCGCATCAAAAATTCTGTTTTTATCATTTACCTACTCGAGGACAAGCAGGAATTAAGCTTGGGGATGCTTGATACGTCTCCAACGTATCTATAATTTTTGATTGCTCCATGCTATATTATCTACTGTTATGGACAATATTGGGCTTTATTATCCACTTTTATATTATTTTTGGGACTAACCTATAAACCGGCGGCCCAGCCCAGAATTGCTGTTTTTTGCCAATTTCAGAGTTTTGCAGAAAAAGAATATCAAACGGAATCCAAACGGAATGAAACCTTCGGGAGCGTGATTTTTGGAACGAACGTGATCCAGGAGACTTGGACCCTACGTAAGAGAAGCTTCCAGGAGGCCACGAGGTAGGGGGCGCGCCCACCCCCCCAGGGCGCACCCTCCACACTCGTGGGCCCTACATTGCTCCACCGACGTACTTCTTCCTCCTATATATACCTACGTACCCCCAAACGATCAGATACGGAGCCAAAAACCTAATTCCACCGCTGCAACATTCTGTACCCACGAGATCCCATCTTGGGGCCTGTTCTGGAGCTCCGCCGGAGGGGGCATCCATCACGGAGGGCTTCTACATCAACACCATAGCCTCTCCGATGAAGTGTGAGTAGTTTACCTCAGACCTTCGGGTCCATAGTTAGTAGCTAGATGGCTTCTTCTCTCTTTTTGGATCTCAATACAATGTTCTCCACCTCTCGCGTGGAGATCTATTCGATGTAATCTTCTTTTTGCGGTGTGTTTGTTGAGACCGATGAATTGTGGGTTTATGATCAAGATTATCTATGAACAATATTTGAATCTTCTCTGAATTCTTTTATGTATGATTGGTTATCTTTGCAAGTCTCTTCGAATTATCAGTTTGGTTTGGCCTACTAGATTGATCTTTCTTGCAATGGGAGAAGTTCTTAGCTTTGGGTTCAATCTTGCGGTGTCCTTTCCCAGTGACAGTAGGGGCAGCAAGGCACGTATTGTATTGTTGCCATCGAGGATAACAAGATGGGGTTTTGATCATATTGCATGAATTTATCCCTCTACATCATGTCATCTTGCTTAAGGCGTTACTCTGTTTTCATAAACTTAATACTCTAGATGCTTGCTGGATAGCGGTCGATGAGTGGAGTAATAGTAGTAGATGCAGGCAGGAGTCGGTCTACTTGTCTCGGACGTGATGCCTATATACATGATCATACCTAGATATTCTCATAACTATGCTCAATTCTGTCAATTGCTCAACAGTAATTCGTTCACCCACCGTAAAATACTTATGCTTTTGAGAGAAGCCACTAGTGAAACCTATGGCCCCCGAGTCTATCTTCATCAAATTAATCTTCCAACACTTTGTTATTATCTTTGCTTTTTTACTTTGCTCTTACTTTACTTTGCATCTTTATCATAAAAATACCAAAAATATTATCCTATCATATCTATTAGATCTCACTCTCGTAAGTGACCGTGAAGGGATTGACAACCCCTTATCGCGTTGGTTGCGAGGATTTATTTGTATTATGTAGGTGCGAGGGACTCGCGCGTAGCCTCCTACTGGATTGATACCTTGGTTCTCAAAAACTGAGGAAAATACTTACGCTACTCTGCTGCATCACCCTTTCCTCTTCAAGGGAAAACCAACGCAGTGCTCAAGAGGTAGCAGCCATCTAGCTAATAACTATGGACCCAAAGGTCTGAGGTAAACTACTCACACATCATCGGAGAGGCTATGGTGTTCATGTACAAGCCCTCCGTGATCAATGCCCCCTCCGGCGGAGCGCCGAAAAAGAACACAAGATGGGATCTCACGGGTATAGTTTGGGGGTACGTAGGCATATATAGGAGGAAGAAGTACGTCGGTGGAGCAACGTGGGCCCCATGAGGGTGGAGGGCGCGCCCAGGGGGGTAGGCACGCCCCCCTGCCTCGTGCTCTCCTGGTTGATTTCTTGACGTGGACTCCAAGTCCTCTGGATCATGTTTGTTCCGAAAATCACGTTCCCGAAGGTTTCATTCCGTTTGGACTCCGTTTGATATTCTTTTCTGAAAAACACTGAAATAGGCAAAAAACAGCAATTTGGGCTGGGCCTCCGGTTAATAGGTTAGTCCCAAAAATAATATAAAAGTGTATAATAAAGCCCATTAACATCCAAAACAGAATATAATATAGCATGGAACAATAAAAATTATAGATACGTTGAAGACGTATCAGGCTCCCGTTCATCCAGCCTCCACCGCACGCTACTCCACCGGCTACTGTTGAACCAGCCCTCTCCACGGGCTCCTGTTCAACCACCCCTCCACGGGCTACTTTTCATCCAGCCCACCGCCGTCTACTATTCATCCAGCCCTCCACGGGGTCGCCCTGTTCATCCAGCCCTCCACGGGGTCCTGTTCATCCAGCCCCAACCGGCTCGATCGATCGGGGTCCTATTCATCCAGAGGCAACACCACGGGGTCCTGTTCATCCACCCCCACCGGGAACTGTTCATCCAAACCCCCCCAGCAACACTCACTGTTCATCCAGAGGCAGCATCGATCGGCTTCAGTTAGCAGCAGTAGCGAAGGAATCGCTCGATCGGGTTCAGTAACGCGTAGCCTACAGTGCAATCGCTCGGGTTCAGTAGGCGAATGCCTCGCTCGGGTTCAGTTAGAGCCCAACATCTCGCACCCACATGCGTGCGTGTACGAGAGAAACGAGCAAACCTCCGTGCATCGCTCGGCCCTGACCACCCACCGTAACCGGGAACACCCCGATATTTACCCCGCCCTCGCTTCTACCACGGTTTTTTCCGTCATAGACAGCCCAAAGAATGTCATGCAGCTACGTCTCCGGCCCGCCCAGGACTAAAAGCCCATTTTCTGTCATGATTTTTTGTCATAGAAGTAGGATCCTACCACATCTATGATGATACCGGGTTTTGTCACAATTATCGTCATAGAAGTGTCATAAGTATGACAGAATTTTTTTTCGTTTGGCCCAAAATGTCACAGATGTGTCTTTTTTTTGTAGTGCCTGCAGCGGCCTGCTGACAGGTTTTGAGGTAAGCGACGCAAAAGAGAAAATCCCAATGTAGACAGTAGCCCCTGAGATACTGCCCGGTGTTCGGAAAGCACTGCTGGCCACGACCTCTCATTCTGCTGATGTCTCCGGACTAAGGCAGAGACTGGAGCGGGCCGACGAGGAGCTCGGCCATGCAAGGAAGCAGCTAGAAGACCAACAAGGTATCTAATGATTCGCTATATATTTGGAAAGAATAAATGATGCGTATTGACCGTAGTGTTACGATATGTGTAGGAGCGACGATCGAGGTCGATGCCCTAAAAAAGGCCCTGGCCGAAGCCGAGGAGAAAGCTGCCAAGGAGCAAGCCGCCCGTAAGAAGCTCAAGGCCAGGGTTAACGAGGTCCAGCAAGAGCTCCAGGACGTTGTGAACAAATGCGAGGCCTTGGAGTGCGATGTTTCGGCTCGAGAGGCCGAACTTGCCAAGGCTCGCGAAAGCGTGGAAGAAGCCCGGGTTGAGGCCCAGGGCACCCTCCAGGAGATCCAGGAGGCCAAGAAGATCGCGGCGGGTAAGGCGTTTAGTGTGCAAAGCAAGTATGTGAAGGAGAAGTATGTCTTACTAAACCAGATTCAGAGTTCTCCAGGGGCGTTTGCAGATCTGCCGTGCAGTGTGTCAGACGCTGCGGAGTTCTTCCGAGCCGAAGAAGGGAGCTCAACGGAGAAGCTTTTCTGGTCGCAATACCTTGCGCCAGAACATCCAGTGCCCTTCACCGATCAGCTAAAACAGCTGGTCGAGCTGCATAGGGTGGCCGAACCGGCCATGAAGGATTTAATAATCTGGCTGTGGCCTGCCGAAGCTATACCCAGCAGCCACTTCGGCCTCGTGAAGCGGCTGGTGAACGCTTGTCCTCGGCTGGACGTCATCAAGCGGTCAGTCTGCATCGAGGGCGCGCTCATGGCCTTCGCCCCCGTCAAGGTCTGGTGGGCGAAGATGGACGCCGTGAAGCCTGTGACAGAAGGGCCGCCTGAGGGCAAGGAGCACCGCATACCCGAGCGATATTTTGAAGACGTCCTGGAGGGGTCTCGCATTGTGGCGACGCAATGCGCGAAAGACATTATCTTTGAATGAATACATTCATGTTGTCTCTGCCTTGTATGATGAAACAAAGTTGTTATATAATATATTTTTTGTTATGTTTAAAAAAAATTTACCTCCTGTGCGGCCGTTTTGTATGAAATCTGAGAGTTGGCCAGTCGTCGGCTTCTGCTCCCACGTAGGTAGTACGGGGGTGTTCGGGATGGAATCTAAACACTCTTGATCCAATTGTTTGGTACTTTAAGGAGGTGTTTAGCGCAACGAACCAAGCAATCAGACTATGCGGCTTTAGCACTCTCACTTAGCCATAGGAGTTTGACAATAAAAATGTGGGCGCAACCCCTAGTATCCGAACTAGAATGCTATAAGCGCCTGCTCGGGTAAGTACCAGTCTTTCGCGTAATGCGGAAAAAATCTCTAACGATTTGAAACCTCCGAAGAGCTGACAGGCTCTCGCCGCATCATAACAGTCAGTTTTCGGCTTTCTCTACTAAGGTGGTCCTTTGGGTAAACCAGGGCACAATCGCAGTAGTGCTCCCTTTACTACCTTAGCCGATATAGCGGAACGTAAGGTAGCAAGCACAGGAGCCGGGCAACCCAACTATTGACCAAAGACATGATTCGGAGCCAATGCATATAGTGCTAAATTCGGGGTGCCGAACTATACTGTAAAAAGTGTTCGGACTTTGTTGCCATAGTGCGGGGCGCTATGAAGCCCCTGACAAACTGAAACGTACCATAGTGTTCGAACTTTGTTGCATCTCTCACTTATCAGAAGGAAGTAGACCCAATATGCCTGAAACAGTCCTTTTCATTGCATTAACACTTAGATCCAAAGGTTTTATATCTTTTATAAGTTCCAAAGTGAAGATTTGTGCAAAAAGTACAAGTGCGCCATGATTATGAACAGTATCAATACACCGATTTGACAGGATTAAAAGATACTAATCCTATTCTAGATACTTTTTCGAGTGGAAACTCACACAAATCTATTATTTCTCACTGGAAGGTAAACAACTTCCTCACATCTGTCCGGAGACACCTCAATCTACAGGCAAACTATCCTATGTTGCATTGCTGCTTATGATTTCATCTTCTATCTACACATTGCAAATTTATGTTGTGGAGCTTCACATGGAATTAGTATATTTTGTAATAATTATTTTGTATTTGTCAAACAAAGTCTTAAAAGAAACATCCAAACAACATGCCATCAGCAGCCTGCTAGCACCAGAGTGTTGATATGAGTAGGATGCACTAATTACTAACCTCAACGGCCACCATGGATTGTAGTCTATTTCGAGGAATTGATAACTCATCGGCAACCAAATCAAATGTATCTTGTTGTTCCTGAGAGCAAGATAAAATTTGCTCATAAGGGAATAGTAATACACTGTACTTTGCATGATTACCACTCATGCATTAACTAAAAAGATAATTTGAGCATTGGCATCGCGCTCACCTCGGGGAACCCATGGAGACGCCTCCTCTGCATGTGGAGCTCGTCGGGTGACGACACTGAAGAGGCTAAGGCCTCAAATATTTCAGACGAACTTTCTTATATAGTATAGAAACTTTCATAGGAAAATATTTTAACCAAATATATTTCGGGTCACGAGGCATCCATATGTTAATAAAAAAACATTTATGTAGGTGCGGTCATCTCGACGATCCACATAATTCAACATAAACATATAATCTATTCATGTAGGTTAGATGAAGAAACAAATGGAAAGGAAAGACAATCTGCACGGAGTCTCCGTCATGAATCTCATTGTCACCCAAAGATTGTTGTTTCTTTATTTCAGATCAGTTTGTTGTACATCCACTCCCCACGGCATACTTCATTTTTAAATTGGTGAGAACAGTACATTGCTCTTGGGCTACTGAATCTTAAGAAAACCTAGCAAGATATCTACCCATCCAATAGAATTTGATCCCAACAAAGATAAGATCGATGTCTTATTGATTGGTCTATGCAGCACATTGAGATCGTTTTGAATGAATACCTAGAAGTTAGGCCTCACAACAAGACCAACAAGTTATCTCTTATTTATTACAGATCAGAAATGCATAATGTAGTTTCCCTCTATTGAATTTTCCTCCCTTCAATCGTGTTACTCTTTTCAATGCACATAATTAATATCACTTTGTAACCAACCACCAGTCCACCACTAGTATACTAAAAAACCAGGTTTCAACCTATGAAGACTGAATGGAACTCTTATTCAAAAAAGAAATGAAAAAACTCTTATTAAAAAAGAAATGAAAAAACTCTTATTAAAAAAGAACTGAAAAACTACCTTACTTGGGTATTGCATGATATTGTACTTCCGAACGAGATGCGAGCACAAAAACATTCCAAGTTTTTCTACAAAAAGAAATATAGTTCTGCTCTTGAGGGTATGTTTCAAACCATCTCACTCAATAAATATAAATAATGAGCAGTTTAAATTTAAGATGTACTATAAATCTTGTCAGAGTCATGGCACACGAGTTCACCCATCATGTATCATATCCCTATGCTCACCAGCAGAATGGCTCAGCTGAACGCAAACATCGTCAAATAGTTGAAGTTGGCCTATCACTTCTAGCTCACGCATCCATGCCACTTAAATTTTGGGATGAGGCTTTTCTTACGGCCGTCTATCTTATTAAAAGACTTCCTAGCAAAGTCATTAATTTTCAAACACCAATGGACTTCTACATGCCAAACCCGATTACTCGTTTTTGCGAGTTTTTGGGTGTGCGGTATGGCCTAATCTTCTCTGTTCTTCTATAGCAGAAATTGAATAACCATATTTCCTCTTATTTATGTTGATGATATTATTGTCACAAGCTCATGCTCAAAGGCAGTCGAAGCATTACTCTGTGATTTGCGTGGAGATTTCTCACTAAAGGATCTTGGAGACTTGCATTACTTCTTCGGAATAGAGGTGACATCAATACACAATGGAATTATTTTGTCTCAAGGAAAATATATTGCAGACATAATAAAGAGAGCTGGCATTAAGACAGTCTCTACACCGTTATTTACTTCAGAGAAATTGTCCTTGACAGAAGGCGAGCTACTTGGGGGAGAAGATTCTACCAGGTACAGGAGCATAGTTGGTGCGTTGCAATATTTAACACTAACTAGACCTGATATATCATTCTCAGTAAATAAGGTGTGTCGGTTTTTACATGCTCCCACCACAGTTCATTGGTCAGCAGTGAAGAGAATCATTAGGTATCTCAGATATACATCTTCTGTTGGGATAAAACTTACGATGTCAGATTCATCTCTTGTTAGTGCTTTCTCTGATGCTGATTGGGTAGGCTGCCCTGATGACAGAAGGTCTACTGGAGGTTTTGCTATGTTTTTTGGATGCAACCTTGTTTCATGGACTGCACGAAAATAGCCCACGGTATCTAGATCCAGCACAGAAGTGGAATATAAGTCCTTGGCAAATGCAACAACAGAGGTAATTCGGGTACAATCATTGCTAAAGGAACTTAGTATTAGCCAATCACGAGCAGCAACATTGTGGTGTGATAATCTTGGTGCCACTTATCTGTCAGCAAATCCTGTGTTTCATGCTAGAACTAAGCGTATTGAAGTGGACTATCACTTTGTTAGAGAAATAGTAGCAAATAAGTTACAAAACATTCGGTTTATACTGACAGGAGATCAAGTTGCAGATGGGTTTACAAAATCTTTGACAGTGAGGCAGCAAGAAGCTTTTAGGCGCAATCTCAACTTAGATAAGTTATGATTGAAAGGGGATGTTGGAAAACCTGTAATCCTGTACGTGTAGGGCAAGGACTTGTCGTATTTACGTGTTGTAATTATGTACGTTAGATTGGATAGATACGGCTTCGTCTCTGTATAGTTTCTTATGAGCCAAGTCAATCTAAACCGACGTGCACCTCCTGTATTCCTGATCGCCTATATATACATGTATGAGTCCCGCTGGCCGATACAGCAAACTCTTCCACCGTTTCTTATAGGAGTAGTTAACACACCCGAATATAAATGACATGGTTCCTAAGCTGGATAAACATGAGAGATGGAGATAGCAAGCATATAGCTATCTAGAAATTCAGATAGTGCGTCTGTTCAAAACAGTCGCTTCTTATTTCCTGTCCTTTATGTCGCTACATGATTGTGTGTGAAACAATAGTGGAACCCCGAAGACATAAGTAGGAGAACAACAACAGTGGCAACCACATGTATCACTTAGGATCAATCCATGACATACAGAGTCGGGAACAGCATGCCTGAAGTGAAATGAAATCTGACATATATTCAAATTCTGCAAAACAATCACAGGGGCTACTTCCGACCTTGTACGATCCCCTTCGAATGAAAAAATCAGTGGAACCAATAAAAATCGTACAAAACAAACATGAGTGATGGAGATGCAAGATTGTATATATAATTATATATCCTGCCGGATGTAGCACAAGGGCATGCATGATGCTATGATGGAGAGACGACAGTGCATGTATGCTGAATTGCTGATAGGGGTGGCCGGCGGCAAGTCAGAGGAAATAGTTGTAGAGCTGTAGGAGCTGTACAAAGCTACCTGCTGCTGCTGGCCAGGACGGTATATGCATGGAATTATTTTTCCCATGCATGGAGACATTGGACACCGTCCTCTTGGGGCTCCTTCCGGACGCCTGGCTCTTCGAGATGAGGATGGCCTCTGCTATGACGCCGGCCCCGGAGACGACGTTGGCGGCGTGTGCATTGATGTTGGGAAAGAAGAGGTCGGTTTTGATACCGCGCCATGGCGTGAAGACACAGTGGCCGAAACCCATGAGCGACGTCTGCATCAGCATCAAGAGGATGTCATCTGCCATGGATTACATCAAACTATGTTTGTCTCAGGGCTTCTGTCGTATGCCTTGGTCTGGGCGATGAGTAGGGTCTCTGCTGCGGCACCGGCGGCGTGGACGTGGATGTCGAGGAGGCAGGGGTAGGTGTCCCAAGGCTTGAAGGCACACTGGCCGCGGCCCACAAGGGCCATCGGCAGCATCAACATAATCTCCTCCGCCATGGATTGCATCGTTCTCCCGCGTCGCTCCTCCCGCGGGCGACACGGACGGCGCCGCCACCCCTTGCCGCTAGCCCTCCTCCTCCTCCCCTTCCCCGCCGCCGCC
>NC_057814.1:629429848-629431926 GCF_018294505.1 Triticum aestivum | reverse complement strand
CTTGCCGAAGCGGCCAGGCCGAGCGGAGGCGCCGGGGCGCGCGGATCCTGGCGGCGCGGCGGCGGGCCCATGGCATGGCTGCAGATGGGTTGACGCCAAGCTGTCTGGCGGCTGCGTGCGGGTCTCCTCGTGGCGGCGGCCTTCGCCGGCGGCGGGGCGGCACGTGCGTGGCATCCGGTGAGGGGTGGGGACGCGGCCACGGTGGCTTCTCGTGCGAGTACGCGGAGAAGAGGCTGCGGCGTGTGTCCTCGGGGAGGATGGCTATCCTCGCCCAGATCCGTCGGCGGCATGGCGGCGGAGGTCGCAGTGGCGAGGTTCTGTCTGGATCCCGGGCGGCGGCCCTGGCGGGTGGCGGCTGGTGAAGCTAGGGCTTCCCGCGGCGGCATGGCGTGGTGCAGTCCCTGTCCAAGGCGGATCTGTGATGGCGATCTGCTTTGGATTGGTTCGGATCAGAGACGGTGACGAGCGCGCGGGATCCTTCTCGGCGGCTCTCGCGGCTTGGCGAGGCGGGGTGGGAGCCCTCCTCCTAGGCTCAAGTGGTGGCACACTCAGGCAGTTGTCGGTGCGCCACGGATCCCACGGTGGCACTGTTGCTGCGGTTGGTCGCCGGATCTAGGCGGCTGGATCTGGGACTTTGAAGGCGGTCGAGACGGTGCACAGGTTGTTGGGTGGATTTCTTGGGATGGATCCGGGTGAAAACTTGGTCTTCGGTTGATGCCCGGAGCCAGTGATGACGATGCCCTTATCATCGTTTACTTCATGAAGGCATCATCGAGGTGAAGCTCCCAACTCCACTCAATACCTTCGGGGGAAACCCTAGATCAGCTGATCGGATGTTGGCGGCATTCATGTGTCGTAACCCCCTTTGGGGCGGCATTCTTGGAGGTGCATTCGGATTCGCGGGACCAGCGGACGACTTCTTTGGTGGAGCGGTGCTTCATCCTACACATTGATGGCGATGGATCTTGACGGCGTGGTGCAGTGCAGATTCGGAGTTCGATGTGGTAGGATGGACTCGCGCAGGAGGACGGCGCTGTCTGGCGTCGTGGTGGCGTCGATGGCAGAGAGACCTGGCACGGTAGATGCAACAGTACAACTCTGAAGATGGACTCGTGCCAGGTGGCTGCGGCGGCCTCATACCCGGCAGGCGTCCTGGTTGAGGACTGTGCCGGACTGGTATGTGCCCCATACCAGGCAGGCGTCCTGGTTGGGACCTGAGGTCTTAGATGTTTACACTACTAGGGAAAACCTTATACACAGGAGCTTACTAGTAGCGCTTTTTAAAAGTATACGCTGCTACTCATTATTAGTAGCGCTTGGCGGCAGAAAGTGTTACTACTATGCACTTACGAGTAGCATTGTAGGTATAAAACACGCTACTATTATAATTGCCAAACCGTGGCCAGCAGGCCAGGCATTGTAGTAGCACTCTTGTGCAAAAAGCGCTAATGCTCTTCAACGTAGCAATAGCGCTTTCCTCTGACCAGCGCTACTGCTAAATTTAGCCCCCTCCTATGACCAAAGTTTAGTCCCACCTTGCTTCGTGGACAGAATTTTTACCACCTTAAATATGGTGCTTTCCGAACTATCACAACCAGTTGGTCTTCATTGAACTCTATGTGTAGGATTTGTGGCAATATGAATCTTCGCCTGTACCTATACATGCGAAGATTCATACTGACAAGTTAGATTCTACACAAAAAGATCGATGATGACCAATGCATTTTTTAAGTTGATGCCTTTTTTACATGCTAACGATCGTAGCCTTAGTAGTAGTGCTGGTTACGGAAAAACGCTACTGCTATGGACCGTAGCAGTAGCGCTTGTTAGAAACAAGCGCTACTGCTATTGATCGTAGCAGAAGCACTTGTTAGGAACAAGCGCTGCCACTAAAGCCCTTACCCAAAACCGCCCCGCGCGCGCGTCCCCTCACTTCCCCCCTCACACTCACATCCTACGTCGCTCCGTCGCCGTCGCCATCGCCGTCGCCGCCGTCCCTCCTCCTCCGTCGTCGTCATCCTCCTCCAGCCCCAAGGTGCCTCCCTCCTCCTCCCTCTCCCCCGGCAGCCCCCTCCTCC
>NC_057814.1:629412350-629429504 GCF_018294505.1 Triticum aestivum | reverse complement strand
CCTCCTCGTTCCTCCCTCCTCCTCCCACCTCCACCTCCCCCTTTATGTAAATAGAATAGGAAGTTTTTAGAATTTTTAGATTTTTTTAAGTAAATGTAGGTTCTTAGTATATTCTGTTTTTAGAAAATCTGAATAAGTAATTTGAATAGAATAAAATATGAAATTGAAAAAATTAGTAAATGTGGGTATTTTGAATAGAATAGGAAATTTATAGAAATTTTGAATAGAATAATATATGAAATTGAAAAAAATAGGTAAATGTAGGTCTTTTGAATAGACTAGGAAATTTTTAGAAAATTTGAATAAGTAAATTTGAAAAGAATAGGAAATTATAAGTAAATTTGAATAAGAAAATTTGAAAAGAATAGGAAATATAAGTAAATTTGAATAGAATAATTCAGTGTAGCTTGTGGAGTTTCACTAAGTCCTAAGATGACGATAATAATGTTTTTGTTTATATTTTGTTTTTGCAGAGATCAAGGAGCCCCTGCATCATCCCCGCCGCCGTCCCCGTCACCGACCCCCTCCGACCTCGATCGAGGTGAGACCAGCCACCCCATGTTGTTAATTTAATTTAGGTATTTTAGGTGTTTAATCTTAGAATAACATAGTATGAACCCTAGTTATGATCGAAGCATGTTTAAAATGTAGGTTTTTAATTAGGTGTAGTTAATAGAATTTAGGTGTTTTAGGTGTCACATTTGTTGTTATTTTTTTAGTTAAAACAATTATTCCCGCATCGACATCGACGATGCCTATCCCGCATCCTCGTCATCGACTTGGCGGAGGAGGCCAGCTTGATTAGAGGGGCCATGTCCGGGACTGGGCTCCGCCGAGCTGGTACTGGGAGGTGCTACCTTCCGGGGGGCACAGCTTGGTGAGGAGCCAGTCCGTCGTTGACCCAAACCTTCTTTGGCGGCGGTCGCGTGGGCCAGTTACAGTGCCGAGCCTTTCGGACACCGCGGAGGTGGTACGTTACCGTGTCAGCGAGGAGGACGAGCATGTTCGTCGCTACATGGTTGCGTTGGAGGGCAGGTTCGACAATACCTGGCAGGTTCTTCAGGTATCTCACTGGAGCTATGATCCTGTGATGGTTCCTTCTCTTTGGGTGTTCACCGCCCGCGCCGATACCCGTCGGGCGCTACGGTTCTAGCTGTATTAGCGATGCTATATATATGATATTATTCGAGGTGTATTAGTGATAATATTCGACGATGTACGGACGCAAGAGATGATGTAGTTTTGCTTATTGAATCCATGCTAATTTGAACAATAATTTATTTTACGATTTTGTTTTGCTTATTGAATGCTCATATGATGTAGATATAAACATGTATATCTTGTGTTGCTCAAATAGGATATGTGCTTGCCCAAGTGGCCGACCATGTTTGCAAGTTACACCTCCTATAGTGGCCTATGTTTTGCCGGAGTGTTGATTAATTTCCGTTCCAGCAAATTTCAGGCTCTCAATATGTCCTTTTTTAGCAAAGTTCGTGCCGGATTTTTCCGTGAATTCTGGCATGACTTGTGCTAGAATATGAAGGAATATCGAGTGGCATGGATTTTATAGAAAAATAATTAAACGACATTTCGGGTTGATTTTAAGTCTGTCGAGGGAGTGTATCCACCATATATGAGAGAGGACGAAGAAGCCCGACTGTTGTCGTGGGGGTCGTTCTCCTTCTTCTCTGGGTGCTAGACCTTTGTTATGCACTAGGGAAGGAGGAGTAACGACCATCACCGACGGTCGCAAATCTATGAGGGAGTGTATCCACTATATATGAGAGAGGACGAAGAATCCCGACTGTTGTCGTGGGGGTCGTTTCTCCTTCTTCTCCTTGTGCTAGAACTTTGTTATGCACTAGGGGAAGGAGGAGTAACGACCATCATCGACGGTGGCAAATCTACGAGGGAGTGTATCCAACATATATGAGAGACAACGAAGAATCCCGACTATTGTCGTGGGGGTCGTTTCTCCTTCTTCTCCTTGTGCTAGACCTTTGTTATGCACTAGGGGAAGGAGGAGTAATGACCATCACCGACGGTCGCAAATGTCAGAGAGGAATCAGTGAGGGAGAGTCTCCACCATATAGACTCGGCAGACCGATAGTCAACCCGTGATGAATAATAATGATCTAATTTAATTTTTATAGTACATATATTAAATTGTACAAGTTTAATATTTGAATTATTAACGGAGGAAATGTCGTACTCGGACGACAAAAGTCTCCCGGGGGATTGCGACTGGTGCCACGACGACCGAGGTCTGTGCGACATGCCTCACCTAGACGAAGATCGGCGCTTCGGCATTAAGCTCGAGGAGACCTTCGATGTTGAAACGGTACGCAATGACGACAAGTGTTTTTTTTTCGTAATTAAGCATGACTTCAACTATTTTAACGTGTAATTTTCATCTTTTACCATTCGACTAGCTTATCCCATGCCATGCAAGACACTATGTCTTGAAGAGGATGGATTTTGAAGACCATGAAAGTATGGAAACAAAGAAAATTCACCTAAGGACCCATCATGATATGGATTTTGATGTAAATCTGTATAATTCTGAGACCGTAACCCATTTTGGTTGCAAAAATTGGAAAGCACTTTGCAAGATGTATGATTTTTATGAGGGTATGCGTATCACCATGGATCTTGGTGATCCTGACATCGACCAAGACCATATGGACATTTGGGTCCTTGTTGATACGCTACCAATTCTACCGCTATGTGAGTTTCTCAAACATAGTTATTAACTAATTTATATTGTTCATTTCAAAATAGTTAACAGCTTATTTCCATTGACAACTTATTTTGATTGTTCAAACAATGTGCGGAACATGGTAGACAGGACTTACTATACCGATGGCCCTGAGTTAACTTATCAGGAGAAAAATCATCTGGTCGCATTTTGTACTGATCTTGAGAATTACAATATCTATTGTAAAACACCTCCACATTATGGTTAATATGTGCCACTAGTGCACGTGTTGAACTAGGGTAACATCCATGGAGATGTCATGGTAAGATTTTTTAGTATTACGACATCCGTGCATCTTTTGCATAAATTCTTTTAAAACTTAACTACATTGCTAACTACGAAGTTATTACTATGTTTTTCAACAGAAAATCCCAAATGATTGTGTGCCTCATCTGATTATCAGAATGATCACCTTGTTGTTTTGAACATACGGCCAGGTCATCCTACGAATCTCACCTGTCCATATCAGATTTCTAAAAGAAGTGGAGACATGAAAATCAAAGAATGGAAAAAATGTATGGACAGTCGTAAGGAGGTACTTGGAAGCAAAATTGTGCGAAAGGCAAGAATTGAAGACAGGATAATCTCCATTCTCCATAATGGAGAGTCAGGGCCTATCTTGTTTTATGCTATTTTACCTAAGAGAAGGTAGTAGGTCCTAGTTAATAATACTCATGATCATGTGCTAAGAACAACTAAGTAGGATTGGTTAGATGACTATGATGATGATGTGGCATCGAGTAGAAGTTGTATGATTGATGATGATGAGTATGACTTGTTATTATGATACCAATGATGAGTTAGTTATTATTATGATCAATGATGCATGATGCTAAGTTGTTATATGAGCATGATTACTTATTATATATAACAGTGGGTGAAATGAACCTGGATTAGATTCAAGTGAAGCCAACATGTGGTGCACATCGAAAGTACTACTAATCCAAACTAGATCATGTTTGGATTAGAGTAGTACTTTCGACATGCACCACATGTTGCCTCCACTTGAATCTACTCAACGTTCATTTCACCCACTGTTATATATAATAAGTAATCATGGTCATAAAATCATATGATGAAAGTACTATATATAAAACCACACAATGAAAATAAGATGTATTTTTTAAAATACAGGAAAATTTAGCAGCAGCGCTTTTTATAACAAGCGCTACTGCTACTTACAAGTAGCAGTAGCGCTCCCTTTCCAGCGCTACTATGGCTATGCATATTTCGAGCGCTACTACTAGGGTCTTCCCTAGTAGTGTTAGGTTTGGCTGCGATGTCTGTTTGGTATTAGGCCCAGGCTATCAGCGCCCCTTCATCAATTGGATAGGTGTAGCGACAGTTGTTACTTACATGGTGGCTTTAGTCTTGCTGTTGTATGACTTTGTAAGGTCTTGTGAGAAAAATTAATAAAGTGGCCGCATGCATCATCCAGATGCAGAGGCCGGGGGTCATCCTCCTTCTCTAAAAAAATGGATTGCATCGTACTATTGTAAAGTGAGCATGAGCATGGCGAACGATTGACTATTCCGATCACACGTGCTATATATGCACGCAGCTGCGAAGAGATGTAGATGATGTAGGCGCTCGCTGTCGGTGTCAATATCGGCGGATCTCGGGTAGGGGGTCCCGAACTGTGCGTCTAAGGTCGATGGTAACAGGAGACAGGGGACACGATGTTTACCCAGGTTCGGGCCCTCTCTATGGAGGTAATACTCTACTTCCTGCTTGATTGATCTTGATGAATATGAGTATTACAAGAGTTGATCTACCACGAGATCGTAATGGCTAAACCCTAGAAGTCTAGCCTGTATGACTATGGTAATGAGTATATCCTTTCCGGACTAAACCCTCCGGTTTATAGACACCGGGGGGATCTAGGGTTACATAGAGTCGGTTACATGGGAAGGAATCTTCATAATTGATCGCCAAGGTTGCCTTCCATGCCAAGGAGAATCCTATCCGGACACGGGTACAGTATTCGTCTTTCATGTCTTTACAGCCCATCAGTCCGGCCCATGGATAACAGGCCGGACGCCCGAGGACCCCTTAGTCCAGGACTCCCTCAGTAGCCCCTGAACCTGGCTTCAATGACGAGGAGTCCGTTGCGCAGATTGTCTTCGGGATTGCAAGGCGGGTTCCCTTCATTCCGAACTCCAAGATAGTCTTCAGATGCGATGATAGTATCCGGACCTGTCACACACACCATACACAACCGTAGAGAGAATACAATTTTACACGAGCCCAATTTGCTGACAAATTTTTGTAGCATGACATCACGTCTGACCGGTCATAATTCCGAATCGTTTTGTGTCCGCCGTTCCACGTTCCAAGACGCGGTTGCCATTGGCACGTCTTGTCAAAGCAGAGATCGTGTCCCCTTATTGTGGGATTCTCATCAATGTGGGTATGGGTAACCCAACCGTGCCGTTTACACAGGCCTTGGGAATAGGCGAGCTTTTAGGGCGAGTGGGGAGGCGCTTGATATTCACGGCCTTTATAAGGGGATAAGGATTCCCTTTTTTCACCCACACCCTTTCTCCCCCTCAGCCCTTCCGTCCTTGAGCTCCAGTGCCCAAGCTTTAGCTTTTCCTCGTCCGAGAAAGCACTCCAAACATGTCCGGATCCAGAGCTGGAGGCAAGTGGATGGCCTCTTTTGTTAAGAAGAAGGACATCAAGGAGCTCCGGGAGGCCGGATACCTGGCCAAGGAGATTGCTCACCGACTCCCGGCCAAAGGACAGATCGTCCCTGCTCCGGAGCCCCATGAGAGGGTTGTGTTTCTCACACATTTTATCCGCGGGCTGGGATTCCCTCTCACCCCGTTCGTCCGCGGACTGATGTTTTACTACAGGCTAGACTTCCATGACCTAGCCCCCAACTTAATTCTCAACATCATGGCATTCATTCTCGTGTGCGAGGCCTTTCTCCGCATCCCACCTCATTTTGGCCTATGGCTGAAGACCTTCAATGTGAAGCCGAAGGTGGTGAGCGGCCAACAAGCAGAGTGCGGAGGCGCCATGGTGGGAAAGATGACCAATGTTACCTGGACCGAAGGCTCCTTCGCGAAGACGGTGCTGATTGGGCGGCGGCCCCTGAATTCCGATCCGGAATCCTGATGCGGCTCACCTCTTGGCAAGAGAGCGGCCTAACCTGGGGTCCCCCGACCGAGCTGACTGGGCTCCAGACATGCGTCCAAAACATGATAGACAGGAAAATCAAGCTTGTCAACGTGATCCAGGTCATGCTCATTCGTCGGGTCCTTCCGTGCCAACACCGGACTTGCTATCTGTGGGAGTACGATCCGACCAAGCACCAGACGGTACTAGAGCTCTTCGGCAACGACGCACGAAGACATCTGGAAAGTGCTCTTCAAGGCCGGCGAGACGCCACCGCCCACGACCGAGGATCGCGGGCTCATCTTAAAACGCCAGGCTAATTCAGTAAGTTCTTTCATGTTTTGAGGAAAAAGCCTAAGCCTTCCTATCCATGTTTTCAGGCCTGGATCGAGGTCGCAGGGGGGATTAACTGTCCGGCTCCGCTCCCCGAAGACCAAGAATTCCCATTACTAATGAAAATGCTGTTTCCAGCACCTTATGAGGTGCTGGAGAAGACGGCCAAGAAAGCGGCCGAAGGGGCCTGGAGGGGCCCTCGCCGAAAAGGCGCTTCGGACGTGATGTCCGAAGATGAAACTCACTCTTTGTCCGCCGAAGACAATGACGAGGAGGAGGAAGAAGAAGACGACTCACCACCCGATGTGGGGAGGAAGAAGAGAGCGGCCTCCACGAATCTGGAGGCGAAGGCGCCCAAGAGGGGAGGGGCTCCCTGCTACCTCTTGAGCACTGCGTTGGTTTTCCCTTGAAGAGGAAAGGGTGATGCAGTAAAGCAGCGTAAGTATTTCCCTCAGTTTTTGAGAACCAAGGTATCAATCCAGTAGGAGGCCACGCACGAGTCCCTCGCACCTACACAAACAAATAAAATCCTCGCAACCAACGCAATAAAGGGGTTGTCAATCCCTTCACGGTTACTTACGAAAGTGAGATCTGATAGATATGATAAGATAATATTTTTGGTGTTTTTATGATAAAGATGCAAAGTAAAATAAAAGGCAATAAAAATAGCTGAGTGTTGGAAGATTAATATGATGGAAAATAGACTCGGGGGCCATAGGTTTCACTAGTGGCTTCTCTCGAGAGCATAACTATTACGGTGGGTAAACAAATTACTGTTGAGCAATTGACAGAATTGAGCATAGTTATGAGAATATCTAGGTATGATCATGTATATACGCATCATGTCCGCGACAAGTAGACCGACTCCTGCCTGCATCTACTACTATTACTCCACACATCGACCGCTATCCAGCATGCATCTAGAGTATTAAGTTCAAAAGAACAGAGTAACGCTTTAAGTAAGATGGCATGATGTCGAGGGATAAACTCATGCAATATGATATAAACCCCATCTTGTTATCCTCGATGGCAACAATACAATATGTGCCTTGCTGCCCCTACTGTCACTGGGAAAGGACACCGCAGGATTGAACCCAAAGCTAAGCACTTCTCCTATTGCAAGAAAGATCAATCTAGTAGGCCAAACCAAACTGATAATTCGAAGAGACTTGCAAAGATAACTAATCATACATAAAAGAATTCAGAGAAGATTCAAATATTGTTCATAGATAAACTTGATCATAAACTCACAATTCATCGGTTTCAACAAACACACCGCAAAAGAAGATTACATCGAATAGATCTCCACAAGAGAGTGGGAGAACATTGTATTGAGATCCAAAGAGAGAGAAGAAGCCATCTAGCTAATAACTATGGACCCGAAGGTCTGAGGTAAACTACACACACATCATTGAAGAGGCTATGATGTTAATGTAGAAGCCCTCCGTGATCGATGCCCCCTCCGGCGGAGCTCCGGAAAAGGCCCGAAGGTCTGAGGTAAACTACTCACACATCATCGAAGAGGCTATGATGTTGATGTAGAATGCTACTTAGCATAATTTCAATGTAATTCTTCTTATTGTGGCACTAATGTTCAGATTTAATATGATTCAAGATAAAAGTTTAATGTTGACATAAAAACAATAATACTTCAAGCATGCTAACCAAGCAATTATGTCTTATCAAAATAACATAGCCAAAGTAAGTTATCCCTAAAAAATCATATAGTCTGGCTATGCTCCATCTTCCCCACACGAAATTTTCATATCATGTACAACCCCGGTTTTAGCCAAGCAATTGGTTCATACTTTTTAACGCGCTTCAGCCTTTTCAACTCTTACGCAATACATGAGCGCAAGCCATGCATATAGCACTATGGTGGAATAAGGTATAATGGTAGGGGTTATGTGGGAAGACAAAAAAGGAGAAAGTCTCACATCAACGAGGCTAATCAACAGGCTATGGAGATGCCCATCAATTGATGTCAATGCAAGGAGTAGGGATTGCCATGCAACGGATGCACTAGAGCTATAAGTGTATGAAAGCTCAAACAAAAGAAACTAAGTGGGTGTGCATCCAACTTGCTTGCTCACGAAGACCTCGGGCATTTTGAGGAAGCCCATCATTGGAATATACAAGCCAAGTTCTATAATGAAATTTCCCACTAGTATATGAAAGCGACAAAATGGGAGACTCTCTATCATGAAGATCACGGTGCTACTTTGAAGCACAAGTGTGGTAAAAGGATAGTAACATTGTCCCTTCTCTCTTTTTCTCTCATTTTATTTTATTTATTTGGACCTTTTCTCTTTTTTTATGGCCTCTTTTTTTAGTCCGGAGTCTCATCCTGACTTGTGGGGGAATCATAGTCTCCATCATCCTTTCCTCACTTGGGAAAATGCTCTAATAATGATGATCATCACACTTTTATTTACTTACAACTCATGAATTACAACTCAATACTTAGAACAAAATATGACTCTATGTGAATGCCTCCGGCGGTGTACCGGGATATGCCATAAATAAAGAGCGACATGTATGAAAGAATTATGAATGGTGGCTTTGCCACAAATACAATGTCAACTACATGATCATGCAAGGCAATATGACAATGATGGAGCGTGTCATGATAAACGAAACGATGGAAAGTTGCATGGCAATATATCTCGGAATGGGTATGGAAATGCCATAATAGGTAGGTATGGTGGCTGTTTTGAGGAAGATATAAGGAGGTTTATGTGCGATAGAGCATATCATATCAGGGGGTTTGGATGCACCGGCGAAGTTTGCACCAACTCTCAAGGTGAGAAAGGGCAATGCACGGCACCGAAGAGGCTAGAAAATTGCGGAAAGGTAAGTGTGCGTATAATCCATGGACTCACATTAGTCATAAAGAACTCATATACTTATTGCAAAATTTATTACCCCTCTAAGCAAAGTACTACTACGCATGCTCCTAGGGGAAGGGTTCGTAGGAGTTAACCATCGCGCGATCCCGACCGCCACACAAAGGATGACAATCAATAAATACCTCATGCTCCGACTTCGTTACATAACGGTTCACCATACGTGCATGCTACGGGAATCAAAAACTCCAACACAAGTATTTTTTCAATTCCACAATTACTCAACTAGCACAACTATGATATTAACACCTTTATATCTCAAAACAATTATCTAGTATCAAATTTCTCATGATATTACAATTAAAGCAAATTGCCATGCTGTTTTAAGACTCTCAAAATAATATAAGTGAAGCATGAGAGATCAATAGTTTCTATAAAACAACTCCACCGCCGTGCTCTAAAAGATATAAGTGAAGAACTAGAGCAAAACTATATAGCTCAAAAAATATAAGTGAAGCACATAGAGTATTCTATTAATTTCCGAATCATGTGTGTCTCTCTCAAAAGGTGTGTACAGAAAGGATGATTGTGGTAAACTAAAAAACAAAGACTCAAATAATACAAGACGCTCCAAGCAAAACACATATCATGTGGTGAAAAAAAAATATAGCTCCAAGTAAAGTTACTGATGGAAGTAGACGAAAGAGGGATGCCTTCCGGGGCATCCCCGAGCTTTGGCTTTTAGGTGTCCTTAGATTATCTTGGGGTGCCATGGGCATCCCCAAGCTTAGGCTCTTGCCACTCCTTGTTCCATAATCCATTAAATCTTTTACCCAAAACTTGAAAACTTCACATCACAAAACTTAACAGAAAATGTCGTGAGCTCCGTTAGCGAAAGAAAACAAAACACCACTTCAAGGTACTGTAATGAACTCATTCTTTATTTATATTGGTGTTAAACCTAGTTTATTCCAACTTCTCTATGGTTTATAAACTATTTTATTAGCCATAGATTCATCAAAATAGGCAAACAACACACGAAAAACAGAATCTGTCAAAACAGAACAGTCTGTAGTAATCTGTAACTAACGCAAACTTCCGAAACTCAAAAAATTCAGCAAAAATAGGACGACCTAGAAAATTTGTTTATTGATCAGCAACAATTGGAATCAATATTTTATCACGTTCTGGTGATTTTTAACAAATATTTTGGTGAACAGAAAGTTTCTGGAATTTTGAGCAATATCAAATAACTATCATCCAAGAAGATCCTATAGGTTAAACTTGGCACAAACACTAATTAAAACATAAAAACAAATCTAACAAGAGTCTAGATCAAATATTTATTCCTAAACAGAAGGAAAAAGCAAAAAAATAAAAATAAAATAAAATTGGGTTGCCTCCCAACAAGCGCTATCGTTTAACGCCCCTAGCTAGGCATAAGAGCAAGGATAGATCTAGGTATTGCCATATTTGGTGGGAAATTCTTTAATGAGACATCTATCACCCTTAGGAGTTTCTTTATTAATTATCAAACTTCTAGGCAGAAAATCAAAAAATTCATTTGTAGCAAATGGTTCCTTAATGATAGCAATAAGATTGGGATGAATACTTATAGATTTGAGATCCGCAGTTTCCTTGCTAGAGGATTCAACCTTATTTTTAGGAACATACATAAGCTTGGCAATTTTAGTTGGGGGACTTGGAGTATTCTTTACGGAAGAAAAATCGGTTCCCAAGTTGGTAATGATACCCTCAAGTTTATCGATTCTAGTGGAATCCTGATTTATTCTCTCATTAACTATGGGTTCCTTCTCCTTAATATTTTTCAAAGCGACTCCTACTTTAGATCCATATTGGGTAATTTGGTTGTGGATCTTTTTATCCAAATTTTCAATTAACTCTACGGTAGCAACTTTATTTTCAATAATTTCAAGTCTTTGCATTACATGCTCCAAAGTTAACATAGTTCCATTAGCCAAAAGAGGGGGTGAGCCAAACAAATCTATCATAGCATTATAAGAATCATAAGTATGGCTACCCAAGAAATTCCCTCCGGTAATGGTATCAAGGATATATCTGTACCAAGGAGTAGCACCTACATAAAAATTGCGGAGAAGAACGGAAGTAGATTGCTTCCTGGTAGATCTATTTTGAGCATTGCAAATTCTATACCAAGCGTCTTTTAGATTTTCTCCTTCCCTTTGCTTAAAATTAAGAACTTCATTCTCGGGAAACAACACAGAAGATAGGGGACTAGCCATAATGACAAACAAGCAATCCAACACATGAGCAAATAAGAAGCACGCGAAGAAGAGGCGAACGAAAAAGAAAGAGTGAATAAAATGGCAATGGTGAAGTGGGGGAGTGGAAAACGAGAAGCAAATGGCAAATAATGTAATGCGGGAGATGAGGGTTTGTGATGGGTACTTGGTATGTTGAGTTTTGCGTAGACTCCCCGGCAACGGCGCCAGAAATCCTTCTTGCTACCTCCTGAGCACCGCGTTGGTTTTCCCTTGCAGAGGAAAGGGTGATGCAGTAAAGCAGCGTAAGTATTTCCCTCAGTTTTTGAGAACCAAGGTATCAATCCAGTAGGAGGCCACGCACGAGTCCCTCGCACCTACACAAACAAATAAAATCCTTGCAACCAACGCAATAAAGGGGTTGTCAATCCCTTCACGGTCACTTACGAAAGTGAGATCTGATAGATATGATAAGATAATATTTTTGTTATTTTTATGATAAAGATGCAAAGTAAAATAAAAGGCAATAAAAATAGCTGAGTGTTGGAAGATTAATATGATGGAAAATAGACTCGGGGGCCATAGATTTCACTAGTGGCTTCTCTCGAGAGCATAAGTATTACGGTGGGTAAACAAATTATTGTTGAACAATTGACAGAATTGAGCATAGTTATGAGAATATCTAGGTATGATCATGTACATAGGCATCACGTCCGCGACAAGTAGACTGACTCCTGCCTGCATCTACTACTATTACTCCACACATCGACCGCTATCCAGCATGCATCTAGAGTATGAAGTTCAAAAGAACAGAGTAACGCTTTAAGTAAGATGACATGATGTAGATGGATAAACTCATGCAATATGATATAAACCCCATCTTGTTATCCTCGATGGCAACAATAGAATACGTGCCTTGCTGCCCCTACTGTCACTGGGGAAGGACACCGCAAGATTGAACCCAAAGCTAAGCACTTCTACCATTGCAAGAAAGATCAATCTAGTAGGCCAAACCAAACTAATAATTCGAAGAGACTTGCAAAGATAAAAATTCATACATAAAAGAATTCAGAGAAGATTCAAATAGTGTTCATAGATAAACTTGATCATAAACCCACAATTCATCGGTCTCAACAAACACACCGCAAAAGAAGATTACATCGAATAGATCTCCACAAGAGAGGGACAGAACATTGTATTGAGATCCAAAGAGAGAGAAGAAGCCATCTAGCTAATAACTATGGACCCGAAGGTCTGAGGTAAACTACTCACACATCATCGGAGATGCTACGGGGTTGATGTAGAAGCCCTCCGTGATCGATGCCCCCTCCGGCGGAGCTCCGGAAAAGGCCCCAAGATGGGATCTCACAGGTACAGAAGGTTGGAGCGGTGGAATTAGGTTTTTTGCTCCGTATCTGGTAGTTTGGGGGTACGTAGATATATATAGGAGGAAGAATTACGTCGGTGGAGGAACGTGGGCCCCACGAGGGTGGAGGGCGCGCCTGGGGGGGGGGTAGGCGCGCCCCCCTACCTCGTGCCTTCCTGGTTGCTTTCTTGACGTATGGTCCAAGTCCTCTGGATCACGTTCGTTCCAAAAATCACGTTCCCGAAGGTTTCATTCCGTTTGGACTCCGTTTGATATTCTTTTTCTGCGAAACTCTGAAATAGGCAAAAAACAGCAATTCTAGGCTGGGCCTCCAGTTAATAGGTTAGTCCCAAAAATAATATAAAAGTGTATAATAAACTCCAATAATGTCCAAAACAGAATATAATATAGCATGGAACAATCAAAAATTATAGATACGTTGGAGACGTATCACTCCCGCGCGGATAACTCCGCGTGGGATGTCGATAGTAGTCCGGAGCGACCTCCCCGGAACAAGCCTCGGGCCGCATCGTAAGTACCAAAATCCTTATTCGCGCCCAAACGCCCAGGCCTTTCCGGTTTTTAATATTGACATGTGTAAATTGTGTTATTCCAGTCCGGCCCGCGACGGCTCCCCACGATCCTTGACAGAGGGTGCGCTAGACTGTAAGGAGATGGCTAGCATGTCTCCGCCGCCTGCTCATTCTGTCTCGCCCAAGGGTGATGACAGGGTGGTGTCTCAAAGGACCTTCCCAGACCGGGGGAAGGTTCCGGAGATCGTCAGGGTGGTACCCGAGGATGACTCCTCGGCCGCCAGCCACATGGAGGGAAAAGCCCCCATGGGGACTGGTGATGGGGGCCGGGTTCCATTCGGCCCTCAGCCGGATACCATTCCGGAGACCTTCACGGCTCCAGAGTCCAGCGAACGTCCTTCCCTGATAGGAGGAGGTGTGCCTATTGCGCCGGTGACCTCTGTCCAACCAGAGGCACCGGATAATCTGCTGGAAACGCTGCGAGGCGCTTCCATTGTGGATGAACACCTTACCCTTATGGGTACGGTGATCGAAAAGGTTCAGTTCGCCAAAAGCGGACTGACCGAAGCCTGCGCTAGCCTTCTAACAGTCTTTGAGGTGAGTAATGCAATTGTAGGAAGAATATCACAGTGTAGACAGTAGCCCCTGATGCTCTGTTCGGTGTTCGGAAAGGAAAAGCCGAACAAAGGATCAAAAATAATTTTTGCAGGAGTCTAACATAAGGTGTCTATGTGAATAAGCAGGCCTCGCTGCAGGATGCTACCGCTCATACCGCGGAGGTCTTCGGACTGAAGCAGAAACTGGAGCGGGGCGAGGAAGAGCTCGGCCTCACGAAGAAGCAGCTGGAGGATACCCAAGGTATGCAGTAACCTGTGTGTACATTTAATAAGGATGAATGATCCGTGCGGACTAAAGTGTCATGAACTTTATTAGGAGCCACCACCGAGGTGGCGACCCTCAAGAAGGCGTTAGCCGAGGCCGAGGACAAATCGGCCAAGGAACGCGCCACGCGTGAGAAGCACGAGGCCCTGGTTAACAAGGCCCAGCAAGAGCTGCAGGATGCCATCGAGAAGCTCGAGTCCTTGGAGCGTGATTTTAGGACGCAAGAGTCCGAACTTGCGAAGGCCCACCAGAGCGCGCATGAGACCCGAGCCGAAGCCCAGAGCGCCCTCCAGGAGATTCAGGCGGCCAAGAAGATTGCGGCAGGTAAGTCTTTCGCTATGCAAAGCAAGTATTCGAAGGAAACATTCCTTGTACTTACCCGAATTTGGGTTTTCCAGGGGCGTTTATGAATTTGCCGCGCAGCATATCAGATGCTGCCGAGTTTTATCGAGCCGAAGAGGGGATGTCTATGGAGAAGCTATTCTGGTCTCAATATATTGGACCAAAACATCCGGTGCCCTTTAGCGACCAGCTGAAACAGCTGGTCGAGCTGCACCGGTCGGCCGAGCTAGCCATGAAGGACCTAATAGTCCGGCTGTGGCCTGCCGAGCCCATACCCAGTAGCTACTTCGGACTTGTGAAGCGGATTGTGAGTGCCTGCCCACGGCTCGAAGCCGTGAAGCGATCGGTCTGCATTGAAGGTGCACGGATGGCATTCGCGCGCTTCAAGATGCACTGGGCGAAGATGGATGCCAGGAAGTTGATAACCGAGGGGCCACCTGAGGGCAAGAAGCATCGTTGACCCGAGCTGTATTTTGACGGAATCCTGGAGGGATCCCGCCTTGTGGCGGAGCAATGTGCGAAGGACGTGGTATTCCCATGAAAACATTCGGGTTGTCCTGTAATATGAAACAAGATCGGTATGTAATATGATGCTTGTAATGAAATTTTACCTCCTGTGCGGCCGTTTATTAAAATCGGAGGGTTTGACTAGTCGTCGGCTTCTGCCCTACGTAGGTAGTATGGGGGTGTTCGGGATAAATCTAAACACGCTTTACTCCACATTCTAGTCCTTAAAGGAGGTGTTTAGCGCAACGAACAAGGCAATCAGACTATACGACCTTTATCACCCTCACTTAGCCATAGGAGTTTGACAATGAAAATTTCGGTGAAGCCCCAGGTGTTCGGAAGGACGAACTAGGGGCGCTATACACGCCTAATCAGAGAAAAACCGATTCCTTGCATAAAGCAGAAAAAATCTCTAGGGATTTAAGACCTCTCGAACAGCTGACCAGCTCGCCGCATCATGACAGTTAGTTTTCGATTTTCTCTACTAAGGTGCTTGTCCGGAAGAACCGGGACACAATCGCAGTAGTTCTCCCGTTACTACCCTAGCCGATATAGTGGAATGTAAGGTAGTAAGCACAGGAGCTGGGAAACCCAACTACTGACCAAAGACATGATTCGAAGCCGATGCATATAATGTTATAAGTTCGGGGTGCCGAACTGTACATTAAAAGTGTTCGGACTTTTGTTGCCGTAATGCGGGGCGTGATGAAGCCCCTGGTGCAGTAATGCGTACCAGAGTGTACGTGTGCAATGAGTAATAAATACAAAGGAAAAAGGGGAAAATTAAGTAATAAGCTGACGCTACCCTTTATTTTTGTAATGTGATTAATACGTCGAGACGTACTTGTACATGTAATACGATAAGCAAGAAAGGCTATTTAACATGCCAAGACCAAGTGCGAGCTGCGTGCGGGTATGTAAAACAGGTATAGCAATCGTTAGCCGAGGCCACCTGAGGATTCCCTTGTACAGCTCCTTGCCTCCTTGGTGTGTCTGACAAACGGGTTGTCAGAAGAAACCTCGAAAAGAGAGAAAGAACCTGAAATGAAAAGAAAAAACGAAGGTACGCGAATCCTGGGGTCGGTCGAGCCGCACTGTGGATCGCGAGCTAGCTATGCCTCCGTCCATATCCATGGGATTTTGGGCACGTAGTTATGTACTCGCGGTACGAATGCCACTCCTTCATTGGGGCTGGGACGGAGGCCGGATTTAATTGAGCTCTTGACAAGCAGAGCTGTCCTGTTGTAGTGTAGTCTGGACCCTCTTAACAATGTCCAGGGGCTCAGCAGCCGGATTATAGTTCTGCTTGAGAAGGCCGGTCTGTACCTCTGCTGCTAGGCCGGCTGTGTGCTCCTCAGTACGGAGGGAGCGTTCCGTGTTTCCATTGACTGTTATGACGCCGTGTGGACCGGGCATCTTGAGCTTGAGATAAGCATAGCGTGGCACCGTGTTGAATCTAGCAAACGCGGTTCGTCCGAGCAGCGCGTGGTAGCTGCTGCGGAAGGGGACGATATCGAAGATTAGCTCTTCGCTTCGGAAGTTGTCCGGGGAACCGAAGAACACCTCCAGCGTGATTGTGACGCCCCCGATTTGACCGTACACTAATCATGCACGCAAATGTGTACGATCAAGATCAGGGACTCACGGGAAGATATCACAACACAACTCTAAAACATAAATAAGTCATACAAGCATCATAATACAAGCCAGGGGCCTTGAGGGCTCGAATACAAGTGCTCGATCATAGACGAGTCAGCGGAAGCAACAATATCTGAGTACAGACATAAGTTAAACAAGTTTGCCTTAAGAAGGCTACACTACTGGAATCAGCTAATTTGCCATCTGCCAGCTCTTTGCCGTCTGCTAGCTGACGGCAAAGAAGCTCTTTGCCATCAGCTACCCAAAAGCAGACGGCAAAGAAAGGGCAGACGGCAAAGAAGCTCTTTGCCGTCTACCAGCTCTTTGCCGTCGGCCAGCTGACGGCAAAGAATCTTTGCCGTCCGCTGGCGGACGGCAAAGAGTGAGGTGGCCCCCACCCCCCGCCCGTTTTTGAAAAACTTAACGGGCCACCTCTTTGCCGTCCGCTAGCAGACGGCAAAGAGGCAAAAAAGCGGACGGCAAAGGGGGGCGGACGGCAAAGAGCCTACTACCTAACGGCCCGTACCCCCGCCCGTTACTCACTTCTTCCGTCTCCCTCCCACGCCGCCGTTTCTCTCCTCCCACG
>NC_057814.1:629375704-629411469 GCF_018294505.1 Triticum aestivum | reverse complement strand
CGACCCCGACACCGACACGGCACCCCGACCCCGACCCGGCACCCCGACCCGACACCCCGACCCCGACCCCGACACGGCACCCCGAGACCGACACGACACCCCGACCCCCGACACCTCCCGAAAAGGTGTTCTTTGGCCTTCCAGAAGCCGACGGGGTCATATATTTGTGAATTATTAGTTAGGTCATATATCTTTCGATTTTGTTATGAAAAACATCATATATAATTGTGTTGATCGGGTAGTTTTAAATGTGCAGTTGTTTCATCGCTGCGAGGTTTGGTGTTCGACGACCTCGCCGTGCGTTTGACGAGCTCTGCTCCTTCGTTCGTGGGTGAGCACAAATGACATGTCCTCCTCCCCCATTAATTATTTGATCTATTCCGATGAAACTCGATAGCTAGCTACATATGTGTCTTGAATCATCAGTATGCGTAACCAATATGTGTCTCCCGTTCGAAAGCGTCATAGTTATAAATATGCATGCATTTGCATATTTATAACCTTGATTCTTTCGAATTGTCCAACGCTATCCATGGACAGCCCGAGTATGTTTAGATTGGGTTCGTTTTCCCATATGCTTTGCTCCGGATCCGACGCATAAATTTCGTCAGTGCCTCCCCTGTTGTTCTCTGGGTACACATCCTCTCTGTTTATTGCAGAGACGTGTATCAGGAGAACAGCGGGGAGGTGCTGCCGAAATTTTGCGTAGGATCCGGAGCATAGCATGGGAAAATGAACCCAATCTAAACATACTCGGGTGGGATTAGGACCTATCATTACCTATTAGAATGTAGGTTGCATGGACGTAATAAAATTGACAAAGTAGATCAACTGATGAATACATACATGGTGAATTATATATATATATATATATATATATATATATATATTTGTTGTGTGTCTAGTAGCTCTAAAAGTCAAGATGAGTGATCGTGCGTGGATGTACACCGGTCACACTGGTCAGAACAAATGGAGCACTGAATGGTTCACAAAAACCAAGGGGTTTGTGCGAGCCGCATTTGCAAATGGCCAGAGGAAAACCTGGTGCCCCTGTTTACGGTGCGGCAATTGGGAAAAGAGGACAGAGGCTGAAATGGGCAAACACCTGCAGAAGAGTGGTTTTACGCCCGATTATACGGTGTGGACATTTCATGGTGAGTCTGCCCAACGTGACCGAGCTGAGGTGGATCGTCGTCGCACCGACGAGCATGGTACCGGGATGGAAAACATGGTGCAAGACTTTGATGATGCTCGGGATTCGGACGAGGAGATGGAGGAATCTGCAAAGGCCTTCAATGAAATGTTGGAGTCTTCAAAACGTCCGCTCCATGAGCACACTGAGCTTTGTCAGTTGGATGCCATCTCACAAATAATGGCTCTGAAGGCTCAGTTCAACTTGGGCAGAGAATGCTACGATGCAATGATGACAGTATTTGGACGCTTTCTACCCAAAGGCCATGTAATGCCTGCAAACCTATACCAGTCGGACAAAATCCTCCGTGCACTGAAGATGCCCTATGATAAGATACATGCCTGTGAGAAAGGATGTGTCTTGTTTAGGCTTGACTATGCGGACTTGAACTATTGTCCCATTTGCAAGTCTTCCAGGTATGTTGTGGTAGACAACGGTATGGGTGAGAAGACACAGACCAAAATCCCCGTTAGTGTTCTTCGGTATATGCCAATCGTACCAAGACTTCAACGTCTTTTCATGGTCGAAGAGACGGCCAGACAGATGACATGGCACAAAACGGGCAAAAGAACCGAACTAGATGCAGATGGGAATCTGATGATTGTACACACATCGGATGGTGTTGCGTGGAAAAAGTTTGATGAATTACATGGTGACAAAGCGGCAGATCCGAGGCATCCTCGAGTCGGCATCAGCACGGATGGGTTCAGTGTGTTTGGTATGACGGCAGCCCAATACAGTTGTTGGCCCGTATTTGTCTTTCCACTCAATCTCCCCCCCGGACAGATTATGCAAAGAAAGAACATTTTCCTGACGTTGATAATTCCAGGGCCCAACTATCCGGGGAAAAATATGAATGTGTACATGCAACCGCTTAAGGACAAATTGCAAGAAGCCTGGGATAATGGGTTCAAGACATACGATGCCTATAGCGAACGGAACTTCATAATGCGTGTCTGGTACATGTACTCGACGCATGACTTGCCGGCATATGCGCTATTCGTTGGCTGGTGTGTGCATGGAAGGTTCCCGTGCCCCACATGCAAGGGAGCTCTTGAGTTTCGTTGGCTTCAGGCCGGTCGCAAGTTTTCTTGCTTCGACATGCATAGAGAGTTCCTGAATCCTCGCCATAAGTTCAGGAAAGACAAGAAGAACTTCATCAGAGGTAGAGTTGTCAGAAACTCTGCACCACATGCATTGACAGGCCAACAGACCCTGGATCAGTTAAACGCTCTCGAGCCAGATCCCGAGCGTCCAGGGTACTTCAAGGGGTATAATTCTAAGCACGCCTGGACTCACAAAACATGCTTATGGGATCTGCCTTACTTCAAAGACCTCCTTTGCCCACACAACATCGACGTGATGCACACTGAGAAGAATATCGCCGAGGCACTTTTTGGTACATTGTTCGGCATAGATGGGAAGTCAAAGGATAATACTAAGGCTAGACACGATCTGGAGGCGCTATGTGATAGGCCGTTACAAAACATGAAAGAACCGAAAGGAAAGCAGAACTGGACGAAGCCAAAGGCATGGTTCAATCTTGGAAGGCCGGCTATGAGGGAAATTATCTTGTGGGTGAAAATGCAGTTGATGTTCCCCGATGGGTATGCAGCAAATCTATAGAGGGGAGCCAGTCTTGATAAATTGAAGATATTTGGTCTCAAGAGTCATGATTGGCACATATGGATTGAGCGGGTAATGCCGGTGATGTTGCGTGGCTTCATCCCTGAGGATGAATGGCTAGTACTGGCATAACTCAGCTATTTCTTCCGTGTTCTTTGTGCGAAAGAACTACCGCCTGGCGTGCTAGAAGAAATGGAAGAGTTGGCGCTGGAGTTGATCTGCAAGTTAGAGAAGATCTTTCCACCGGGCTTCTTTAATCCAATGCAACATTTGATTTTGCATCTCCCGACCGAGGCAAGATTGGGGGGGCCCGAGCAAAATCGTTGGTGCTACCCAACTGAGAGGACGCAGAAGACGCTTCGACAAAAATGTAAAAATAAACGTAGAATTGAAGCATCGATGGCTGAGGCATTCATCACTGAGGAGGCGGCAAACTTCGTGACAGCACACTACGAAGCCAAAAATCGTCATTTGCATAATCCGAAGCCTCGGTACAATGCTGACGACCCTAAAAAGGGTGGATCCAACCTCAGCCTATTCAAAGGGAATCTCGCACCAGCCAGTGTTTCAAATCCAGTATCTTTGGATAACGAACAATGGCGGACCATTTTGTTGTATATCTTCAACAACCTGATAGAAGTGCGGCCGTACATCGAGTAAGTTCTCGGTACATAGTTTCGCAACTTCTATTTCCTTTGAACTGCTCTTATTCCTGGATATTTCATACAGTCGATACGTCGCCTTATTCTCGTATGGAGCGGTGATCCAAAAGGATTCTGTCGAAGAGTATGAGCTTCTCGCAAAGCAAGGTGGCGGCTATCCCGGTTTCATCTCTTGGTTCAAACAAACGGTAATTTCTATTAGACTTGTAGGCTAATTTGTACGCGGCTATCCCGGTTTCATTCACTAATTTGTGCGTAATGCAACAATCCTTTCATATTAAACTTGTAGGCTAATTCAGAGTCTATGGACGCCGAATTGAGACAAGTCGCTAATGGTTTTGACTATAAGGTCCGTTCATTTGACAAATACGACATTAACGGGTATCGCTTTCGTACCTATGGCAAAGAGCTATCTATGGCCGACCGAAAGTCTACAAATTGTTGTGTATCTGCTATCGGCGAAGGAGGTACCGAGTATTATGGGAGAGTTGAAGCAATTTATGAACTTCTATTCTATGGTGAAAACCCACCGAATGTCGTAGTCTTCAAATGTTATTGGTTTCAGCCGAAGGAGACTAGAAGAACTCATGAACATATAGGGCTAGTTGAAATCAACCAAAGCACCCATTTAGATGTTCCTGATGTCTATATTACGGCTCAACAGGCGACCCAAGTATTCTATCTACCGTGGGCCTGCCAAACTAATCCAAATCTGAAAGGTTGGGATGTCGTTTATGAAGTGCCGCCACGTGCTAGACTATCTCCCCCAAAGGAAGAGGATTATGAACCTCACATTAACCCAGACACATATGAAGGAGAATTCTTCCAAGAGACATGTCTTTCCAAAAAGCGTTTCAAGAACCGCTATACTTCACCCCAAAACATTGAAGTAGACAGCGACAGTGAATCCGACATCACCCCAGAGGAGGAACAAGAAGAGCCGGAACAAGAAGAGGTTACTGCTGCGGATGACCTGTCATTGCTTGACCGATTACGTCAAGGTGGCCTTGCACATGTTGATGCCACTGAACCCTATGAGCCCGTCATTGATTATAGTGATGATGATGATTATGCATTTATTGATGATACTGATCGAGATTATTAGTAGTGTCAGGTATTAAATTTTTTAATGTTGTACTTGATGATGATACACTTAAGTGATACACATATTATTATTCATGTCGGTCTTTTTTTTTATGTTGTACTAATTTCGTTTACTGTTTGTCATGGCAGGTGTTGAAAGATGGTGGGCGCTGGTCGGGAGCGCGCCAAGGCCCCTTCTTCCTCGGCGCGTGGTATGAGGTCTTCGATTCCAGACGTACCTCTTCGCCGAGCGTTGCTGGACAGTATGTCCACACCGCCGGGCCCTTGTTCGTCCACCGCGGTGCCCAGCAGGGGACGAGGTAGGAAGAGAGGAGGTGGGGCACGTGGTCGCGGGAGAGGAGGTAGGGTGACTCCTAGGGCGCCTTCCTCGCCGCCACCCCCAGCTGTTTCAACCGAGCACGTGACTGCTAGGGTGGACTCGTCCGAGGAGGAGGCTACACGGACTCCGGTCCACGAGCCTCCGGTCCATGGGTCTTGGGCCCACGAGCCTCGGGTCGACTGGCCTTCGGCCCACGAGAGTTCGGCCCACAAGACCCCGGAGGAGCACACGTCCGGATGGGGTACCTAGCCGGATCAGCCCGAGGAGCCGAGTGGCCATGCTGATGATGGCGGGGAGCCGACTGATCTTGAGGAGGAGGGTGGCACCGTCTACCAGCGTGGTGCTACACGGCTCCCGTCCGTGCCGGCGACCCGCGAGCAGAGGTGGTTGATCTTCCCTGATGGGGAGAGGTACGTAAGTGCATTTAATATTTTTGTACCTTCTGCATTCACGTTTCTTCAAATAACTAATGCGTTGGCCTTGTCATGCTGCAGGGGTTGGGACCACCATCATAGTGTCCGCCGGCCCAACTCCGTCCTTGGAGTTCTTTGCCGGCAAAACTTCCCGGGGTTTGTCACGTTGCCTGGTGAGGGTCGGCTTCCGGAGATTGGGTTGAGCTGGGAGCACTACGTGGCTGCCCCGGCCCCGCCGGATGTCATTATCGACGGTGTCGTGTGCGACACGAGGGCAGACATGGTGATCAGGACGTTCTGGGTAATTTCTCCTTTACACATTTCAAAATCTTCAACTAGCTACTTATTAATTGTACTAATCAATATTGTCTCATTTGATTGCAGACATTCTACAGGTGTGAGGAGGGATACGAGGAGGACTGCGCAAATGTCATCCAGAACGTCTGCAAGCGCCTACTCCAGAACTTACGGCACGAGGCTCGGGTGCAGGCTGTTCGATACTACTACACCTTGCGTGGTATCAAGAAGACCAAGCCGGCGTGCCGCGATAAGTTCCTGAGTAAGGAGCAGTACATGAAGGTAATTTTTAAGGCCTTCTACTTAAGTTCCTTCATTTAGTAATTCTTAGCCGTAGCGCTCAAGTTTCTATTTGCTAACTTAGGCGCCTCCGAGATGGTGTGCGGATCGGATGGATTGTTGGGAGGTGTTGGTCGATGAGTGGTGCTCACAAGAATGGCTAGCCCCCCACAACCAGGCCAAGGACAAACGTGCCCAAATGGAAGGTGTGCCACACCATCAAGGCAGCTCCAACTTATATCAGTTCGGGCGCAACTGGGTATGTGGTTTGCTTCATGATTCATGCAATTCATTCATCATGCTAGCTTGAGCCCTTTAATTACTAATTTTCATTGTTTCTCTCTTTCAGGCACGCCACAATAAGGCGGATAAGGTGCCAGAGGTGTACGACCTGTATGCCATGGCCCACACTGGCTCTTACAAGAAAGTCAAGGCTTTCTCTCAGTCTGACCTCGATGATGCAAACAACTTCACCAACATCTCCTCCCACAACAAGCTCATGAGATATAGAGATGAGGGGAAGGCGAGGAAAGGGGAGGACTTTAACCCGAGCCAGGGTCCCATTGATCCAGAGCTGGTGATGATATCTGGTGGCGGGAGGTCCCATGGCTCCATAGCCATTGGATATGGTCTTATCCGTTGTCCTAGCACTCTCCCGGAGATCACGGCGCGCCAGTCGAGCTCCGCTCCTGAGATAAGGCCTCGTGAACGGCCAGTGCAACTCGCCATCAAGGTTAGTGATACGTACTCAGTTATCTTTCTCCATTACATTGTGTGCGCTTCCATCAATGATTACAAATGGTCATGTGAGTGGTGTTGCAGGCTGCTATACAGACTGAGAGAGATAGAACGGAGAAACTTCTGGCGGAGGCGGCGGAGAGGCAGCGGGAGATGGAGGAGAGGACGAGAAAGATGATGGAGGAGGAGAGGGCACGGAATGACATGCAGGCAAGGGCCATGTACGAGCTCCTTGTGGTAAGTTTCTTCTGCAGATTACTTGCTAGTCTTAACATTTGAGTCTCGTTACTAACTAGTATGACTCTGTTCTGAAAACCAAATGTGCAGTCTGTGTGCGAGAAGTCCGGTCAGCCCGCTCCGCCGATGCCAGTGATTGCTCCTGGGAGCACGGTGAGTTTAGTTTGAATGGACATTACTTGGTAGTCTTAACATTTGAGTGTCGTAATGCTAACGAGACATTGGAAATGATCTTTGGTGCAGCTTAACTCCAGAAACGCATCGCACGATCCTTCTCCAGGTAGCGGCACTAGCCACCCCGCTCCTACACCTCCCTGATCACGGTAAGTTTCTCTAGTGTTTTGCTTAACAAATGCATAAAGACCTAGACTTAGCTTTATTTCCTCCAATATGCTTACCATAATGACCTAGAGTTAGCTTATTTTCCTCCAAAATGACCCATTTTACCTAGGTTAGCTTATAAATGATGCAGTTCATCCAAGTTAGCTCAGAAATGACCCATTTTACCTACATTAGCTCCTAAATGATCCATTTTACCTACGTTAGCTTTAAAATGGCCCATTTCACCTAGGTTAACTCCAAAATGACCCATCTTACCTAGGTTATCTCATAAACGATCCATTTCAACTAATTTAGCTCATAAACGATCCATTTGACCTAAGTGAGCTAAAAAACGATCCATTTCACCTAAATTAGCTCTTAAATGATCCATTTCACGTAAGTTAGCTCAAAAAGATCCATTTCAACTAAATTAGCTCTAAAATGACCCATTTTACGTAGATGAGCTCCTAAATGATCCATTTTACCTACGTTAGCTTTAAAATGACCCATTTCACCTAGGTTAGCTCCAAAATGACCCATTTCACCTAGGTTAGCTCCAAAATGACCCATTTCACCTTACTTAGCTCAAAAACGATGCCCTTCACCTTAGTTAGCTCATAAACGACCCATTTCAACTAAGTTAGCTCATAAATGATCCATTTCAACTAAGTTAGCTCATAAACAACCCATTTCAACTTAGTTACTCATATATGATCCATTTCACCTAAGTTAGCTCATAAATGACATATACTTCTTGTTCTAGTCTTCTTCTTGTTCTAGTCTTCTTCTTGTTCTAGTCACCTATTTCTAACTTTCTTATTTACCATTTTGCAGATTTCATTCACTTGATGGAAGCTAGCTTGCTATGATGGAGTGCCTTTGATGAAACTTTGCATTGTATCTAGCTTGCTATCTTCATGACACTTTGCATTGTAATATATATATGGATGGAACAATGTGTATGGATGGAACTTCCTTATGTATGAACAATGTGTATGGATGAAACTGATGTGATATGTGATATGTGCTGGATATGTGATATGTGATATGTGCTGGATATGTGATATGTGATATGTGCTAGATATGTGTTGGATATGTGCTGGATACGAAACTTATATATGTGATATGTGCTGCAAATTGTGGGATTTAATAAAAAACAGAAAAAACAGACAATATGCAGGCTCTTTGCCGTCTGCCACCGGAGGCAAAGAGCCTTTGCCGTCTGCCGCGGACGGCAAAGAAGCCACGTGGCAGCCAACTGTGCTTCCTGGGAGCTGACCCATTTGGTCAGTTTGCCTACAGTGGCAGACGGCAAAGACTTTGCCGTCCGGGGCAGACGGCAAAGAACCTGCACTTTGCCATCAGTGGCAGACGGCAAAGAACCTGCCATCTAGTGACGTGTACATGACATCATAAGGCGGACGGCAAAGACCAAAGGCTCTTTGCCGTCTGCGGCGGACGGCAAAGGTCTGCCGTTAGCCACTTAACGGACTGACAGCGCAATTATTGCCGTCCGCCCTCTTTGCCGTCCGCCGCGGACGGCAAAGAGCCTTTGCCGTCCGCCGCCAGGAAGCAGACGGCAAAGCAGCTGTTTACCGTAGCCTTCTTTGCCGGAGCCTTTTGCCGTCCGCGGCTGACGGCAAAGGTCTTTGCCGTCTGCCTTTCGAGCCTTTGTCGTCCGCCATGGCAGAAGTTGTTTCCTGTAGTGCTAGCACAAAAGTAGCGACGATCGAAAAGGCAAGGCCTCCTGCCTGGGACCTCCTAACTACTCCTCGAAGCCGAACTCCATGTAGCATCATCCTCGGGATCTCTAGCTCCTGGACTCCAGCATCTGGTTGCGACAATCAGGTATAGAAGGGGGAAAAGAGGGAGAAAAGCAACTGTGATTACTCATCCAAAGTACTCGCAAGCAAGGAGCTACACTACATATGCATGGGTATATGTGTAAAGGGGCATATCAGTGGACTGAACTACAGAATGCCAGAATAAAAGGGGGATAGCTAGTCTTGTCGAGGACTACACTTCTGGTCATCTCCATCTTGCAGCATGTAGAAGAGAGTAGATTGAAGTCCTCCAAGTAGCATCGCATAGCATAATCCTACCCGGCGATCCCCTCCTCGTCACCCTGTTAGAGAGCGATCACCGGGTTATATCTGGCACTTGGAAGGGTGTGTTTTATTAAGTATCCAGTTCTAGTTGTCATAAGGTCAAGGTCCAACTCTGGGCCGTCCTTTTACCGAGGGACACGGCTATTCGAATAGATAAACTTCCCTGCAGGGGTGCACCACATAACCCAACACGCTCGATCCCATTTGGCCGGACACACTTTTCTGGGTCATGCCCGGCCTCGTAAGATCAACACGTCGCAGCCCCACCTAAGCACAACAGAGCGGTCAGCACGCCGGTCTAATCCTAAGCGCGCAGGGGTCTGGGCCCATCGCCCTATGCACACCTGCACGTTGCGAACGCGGCCGCAAGCAGACCTAGCAACCCACACGATCACGGCGGTTACGTCAACACGGTCCAACACGGCGCGCGCCACTCAGTCGCCGACGTCAAGAAGGCTTCGGCTGATACCACGACGTCGGGATACCCATAACTACTCCCGCGTAGATGGTTAGTGCGTATAGACCAAATGGCCAGACTCAGATCAAATACCAAGATCTCGTTAAGCGTGTTAAGTATTTGCGAACGCCGACCAGGGCCAGGCCCACCTCTCTCCTAGGTGGTCTTAACCTGCCCTGTCGCTCCGCCATAAAGTAACAGTCGGGGGCCGTCAGGAACCCAGGCCCACCTCTACCGGGGTGGAGCCACCTGTCCTTTCAGCCCCCTCATCAGAATCACTTGCGGGTACTCCTCGAGCCGACCCGACTTTAGTCACCACATGTGTCATGTATATAATGTATATAGGATATACCCGTGATCACCTCCCGAAGTGATCATGGCCCAGTAATATAGCATGGCAGACGGACAAGAGTGTAGGGCCACGGATGGAACACTAGCATCCTATACTAAGCAGTAGGATAGCAGGTAAGGGTAACAACTGTAGCAACAATGACAGGCTATGCATCAGTACAGGATTAACGGAAAGCAGTAACATGCTACACTACTCTAATGCAAGCAGTATAGAGAAGAATGGGCGATATCTGGTGATCAAGGGGGGGCTTGCCTGGTTGCTCTGGCAAGTAGGAGGGGTCGTCAACTCTGTAGTCGAACTGGTCAGCAGCAGCGTCGGTCTCGTAGTCTACCGGAGAGAAGAGGGGGGAAGAAACAGTAAATACAATGCAAACATAAGCATGACGATGCGTGACATGACAATGAACAGTGCGAGGTGTGTCCTAACGCGACAGTAGGTGGTACCGGCGAAGGGGGGGGAACATCCGGGAAGTATTCCCGATGTTTCGCGTTTTCGGACAGACGGACCGGAGGGAAAAGTTGCGAGTTCGATAGGTTAGGGAGGTTTGGTGGACGAACGGACTACGTATCCGGATTCGTCTCGTCGTTCTGAGCAACTTTCATGTAGAAAACATTTTCATCCGAGTTACGGTTTAAAGGATATGAATTTTCAAAGATTATTTGAATTTCTGGAATTATTTGAATTAACAGAAAAGATAAAATGACGTCAGCATGACGTGCTGATGACGTCAGCAGTCAACAGAGAGAGGGCTAACAGTGGGTTATTTTAATTAAACGTGGTTAATTAGCAGCTGGGTCCCACATGTCAGTGACAAATTAGCTAAACTAATTACTTTTAATTATAAAATCATTTTAATTAGTTATTTAAGTGGTGGGGCCCGCACGTCAGTGGCTGGGGCCTGCCCAGTCAGCACGTTGACCGCGGTCAACAAGTCAACGGGGGCCCTGGGGCCCGTGTTTAGTGGCTGTGAGGTGGGGCCCGGAGGGCCACGTCGGCGGGCGGCGCCGGAGACACGCCGGCGACCATCTCCGCGGCGGAGCTTCGCCGGAAAAACGCTACGGGGCACGGGGAGAGGTGCGGCTAGGCGCGTTCGATCGAGCGTCCGATGCCGCACCGATCTACGTCGGTCCCGTGGGCTAACTCGACCGGAGTGGCGCGCTACATCGACGGCGGTGTCGACCGTGGCGGACGCCGGTGTTCTGGTGTCATCGCGAACAACGACAGAGGCTGCGACATGCCCAAAAGAGGGGTCCGACGGGGTCCTAGAGGTGCCCGGAGCACGACTACGAGCTCGGTTGAGCACTTTATCGTCGGTAGCGACGGCGACGAGCACCGCGGCGGAGTAAAGCTCGGGTGAAAATGGTAGTGGCGGCTACGGGCATCTACGAGCAGCGCTGAGAGAGGGGAAAGGAGAGACTGCTCACCGGGGAGGCACACGGAGGCCACGGTGGTGGCTTAGGAGCAGCAGGGCGTCGGCAATCGGCGGAGGAGCGCCGGCGACCGTAGGCGCGGAAGAACTCGATTCCGGGGCTGTGGTGGCGCCGAGCTCGAACCCTTGGTCAGAGATGGAGTAGAGGAAGCAGGCGGAGCTGTTGGACTCCTCGGCGAGGCGCGGGGAGCATGGTGGCCGCGTTAATGGCGAACGGCGGCGATGATGGTGTTCGGGCGAGATGGAAAAGCGAGGGAGAGGAGCAGGCGGGGGAGAAAGATCTTGAGGGTTGTCGACGAGGCCTAGGGGACTCGTCCTTATCCCCTCGGCGATGTGGCGGCGTGGGGTGGCGAGCAGGTCAGGCGGGGACGGCGAGGGGCGTGCGCCCTCGGTCGGTTGAACAGAAGAGGAGGGGGAAGACGACAAGGGGAGGGGGGAGGTGCTGGGCCGCTGGACCGATTCGGCCGGCTAAGGCCCAGGGGTAGGCGGTGGATCTCTCTCTCTCTCACCTCTTCTTTTACTTCTTTTTTTAACTTTTCTGTTTTCTTTTATTTTCAGAAAGCAAAATAGTTTTATAAAAACTAATCTTGCACCTAAAATACCAATTTAACTTAGGCCACTGCTATAATTAACTTGGCACCAAAATAAAGTAGTTTAGTATTTTTACCAATTAGAAAGGCAATTAAATTATCGGCTAGGACATTGTTTTATTTAGTTTAGGGCAGTGAAACACCTTATAAAAATGTTGGTTCACCACCAATAGTAACAAATGATTATTAGCCACATGATGAACATTTTAGATTTCATGTTTGTGAAATTTTGAATTTCACTTAGTAATTGAATTTGAATTTGAATTTTGAATCTTTTTTTTGAAATAACCCGAGATTAACTAAAGTGATCATGGTGACGTGGCATCGTTAACAGAGGTTTACTGTAGCTTAATTATCCGGGCGTCACAATTCTCCTCCACTACAAGAAATCTCGTCCCGAGATTTAAGAGGGGAAGTGACGGGAAAGGGATTTGGTCGCGAAATTCTAACGAGCGTCTTCGATCTTGGTTGCTCTTCTCGAAGCGGTTGATCCATTACGTTGATGTCTTCATTTTCCTGCTTCAGGTCAACATGATGAAGCTGGCATCCTTTTCTCGGGGACTCCATCGTACTTATGAAAGGATAGGAGGGAAACTACAAGGACAGGTGTCTGCAAGGGCTGATATTCGGCAATTAGCTCTGGGGTTTTGGACCAAGGTATCTCTTGAGTCGAAACTTAGGAAAACATCGAGAGCAAAGTAAGAAGGTACAATAAGGAGTTTCAAGCGGCCAGGCAATCGTTCGATGCCTGAAACAGGGTGTGAAAGGGGCTCAAAGCAATCGGGAATAAGTATTGCGTCTTATACCAGAATAGATCAATAGGCAGGTGGCCCGTGAATTACATACAAAGTCAAGCACGAGGAATAACTTTGACAAAAGGGTGTACAGGAGAGTCAGGTTTCAATCCTGTGGAACTGTGGGTTATGGGCCCACCATGTGGTTTTTTTTATAGGAGCAGTGACATCTTTCACGGTCATGATAGCAAGGCCTGCCAGAGAGTACCCTGTCAGTTATGTCGGCAACACGTTGGTACCAAGGGCGAGGGACGAAGAGAACCATTTTCCTGCTCGTTGAAACGAGGCGGACCATTAGGCAAAGTTCTCGTCCATTGGTGGCTACCGAAATGTTATCAACATAGTAACAGGGTCTTGCTGACAGAATTGTACACCGAGGTGTTTACATACGCAGGAGAATATTACTGCTTAGATCATATAGATCACAAGAAACGTTAAACCAGCCAATGAAAGAAAAATATGATTATCAGATTAAACAGAAGAATGGAAAGGAAAATGTGTTAAAACACATATTTCAAGGGTATATTCTCCCCAAGGGTAAGCAGAGCATGATATCCATGACGGGATATAATGTAGAAAACTCTTTAGGTAAGGGGAAGGAAATTTCATGACATTACCCATACAACGGTGTTTGGATAATTGAGCAGGAAACAATTAGCTTTGGGCTTCAAATGTTCCTGTTGAAACCCAGAGTACCATAGACATGCTTCGAGATAGCATTGACATGGTCAATAGGTAAGATCAGGCCATGGATTCACAAAGAATCCATCAGGAACAACTTATGGAATAAGTCTTACAATTTCCTCATGGAAGAACGGCTAACCTTGGTAAGGAGGATACTATATCAATAGGTCATCCGGCCATGTGTGCTAGGCATGACATCATCTTACCGGGTTATAAAAAGACTAATGTTATAACTCTTGGAATTACGTTCCAACCATCATTTCTGACCAAGATTCAGATCAGATTGGTGTCAGGTTACCTCAGACTTAGGATGTCTGAGAAGAAAGGTGCAACACAAATTGATGTGATGACATTGTAAGATTCTCGGGAAATGAACCATGAAAGCAAGTTCCGAAACAAGAGTTCATCATTAAACCAAGGAGAGGTGAGGAGGTGACTGATTGACTCAGCGACAATCCATTGAGACTTCCAAAAGATGGATTTCCAAAACTATGTGAACAAGGAGATAACATTTGCTAGATCGAATGACTTAATGATGTATGCTCGAGGAAAACATACACAGTTAAACATTGGCTGAAATGTGCACCCGAAATATGGGCTAGGTAGCACGATCAACGTTCCAATGATGATTCATTAAGCCATAGACGTAGAATGGAACTATAGACCAATAACTTCAAAGCAATAGGGTTGCTAGAAGTTTAGAATCTACACATCACAGACCATCTGTCGGTATTTCGTTTAGAAACTACACGGGGACCAAGAAAGAATGGTGATGGTGAGAAGTATCACTGTACCAAGAATTCTTAAGAGGTGGAGTAATGTTCACGACATTCTTGACATCAAAAATGGTAATACTCCACAGTAGAACATAACATAAGTTGGATAGCAGGGGAAATCAAGATACATCACAAAATATGAACAAGTTCGTGTTGGGGGGGAAGGTAAGAATATTGTCGATGATAACATAATTCATCGAGGGGCAAGGATGGAATTTCTCATCCTGAATTTCGACACACAACTTGGAAGAAGTCAAATTGTTGACAATGATCACGACAAATTTGTCGAGAGGTTTTCAAGAAGATGTAATTGATCGATGATGACATCAAGTCACAGGAATGATGAAAGCGGAAGGTTATTGGAACCAGGGGTACGACACAAACTCGAAATCAAGCTTGTTGTCCAAGGCGAAATGATAAGACGAGGAAGGTCGGCGTAAGCTTAGCTCATCGTCGAAAATCGTGCTTCGGAAAGACGGACCAGATAGCACAGTTAAAAGTTGCATGATAATGACATAGCCGAGCAGGCTAGGGATGACGCGATCGAGTACAAACTCGTAAGCAAAGGAGATTACTAAGAGTTGTTTAATCGTGATGCAGACTCGATTCAGTTATCGATGTCCTTGAGTGTTTAATAACTCGGGGCTCGTGAAAAATTGGAATAAATGAGAATGTAATACTTGATGGAGAACTCATAAGAAGTTATGCAGTTCCGTGATAATCTCGGGATACCAGGGGGTAATACTCGACGACAAACCAAAGTAGAGGTTGGGTTGGGGTATTGCTCTTACAGATGACAAGTGCTTAAACTTGTACGAGAAATGGTATTTAAAGGAGAGCATGGTCGGAACCACGATTGCAAAAGGCCAGATCCCAGATATAAGATGAACTTATACCAAGGGAATAATTAATTTAAGAAAAGCTTTAATGATAAGATCTACATCGTGTCCATGGGCATGAACACAAAGTTCAAGGTCGACTCCCACTTCTTTAATGCATAATCTTCCCTTCGCCTCTCGTATTTTGATAATGACATTAGTTGTCGAAAGTTTTACCTGGTGCAATACCAGATAAGTATGTCCCGCGAAATCTTTCGGGTTCACTCAGATTAAGGAAGGCATAGGTTCAACCCATCGGGGTATCGAAGAAAGATATACTACAAACTTCGGACTAAATATTACAAGCTCGAAAGAAGAGCATTGTTCAAAAAACAGAGGATACAATTTACCAAAGGCATTATATACCCATGGAAAGGCTTACAAGGTTATTCAATATGAAGGACACTGTCGGATAAAATCCAACAAAGGAACCGATGGTCCACAAGGGATCTGATGTGAGCATCGGTACTCAACCAGAGGAAGAAGAATGCAAGGAGATCTGATTATAGAAGCAACTGACTAACTCAAAGTTCAAATGCAAAATAATTATGATTTCCAAATCATGGGGTCAGAAGCAACGCTCTGATCAAGGATGGATAAGTTGAGTAGGTTTAGGGGTACAATCGATGGCAATTTGATAGGTCGAGATCCAGCTCACGTTTAAAATGTCGTCTGAGCCGGAAGAATGAATTCTAGGATATGATTGAGGATTGCGAGCATTCGCAACAAATTGAAGCAACGGACTCAAAATGATAATGACAAGAGATGCCAATAAGATTACGAGACTTATGGGATTAACCATAATGCAAGCAAACAAGAATTTCAAGAGCAATAGGCTCCTGAGGATTTTCGAAAGATCGAATAGTATTTTGAAGACTATTGTGGAATACTTGAATCAACTGGGGATGAGCGGATACTCGGTAAGTGCGAGGATTATCCGTAGGGGTATTCAGGTGACAAAGAACAGCAAGGCAGTAAGCTCAGAGGATTCTCGGAACAACAGAGAGAATTTCGGGGTATCTTGTAATAACAAGATCAACTGGGAAACATTGTATGAATGGCGAGTATACGTGGTTATCCATAGGAGTTTATCGATGAAAGGGAATTGCAAAAGCGATGAACACAAGTCCTCGGGTAATCAGCAGAGAGTATCTTCAGGGTCTTCACGTGCAGCAGACGATCATCAGTAAATAAGGGGCTCTCCGGGTGAAAGTGATAACGAGGTCCTAATGTTAGATTTAGTAAAATCATTTAACCCGAATAGAAGAGAGATCAGAGTCCTAGTGTATAGGCAGGGAGTAAAAGATCCTAATACCACCCAATGGCGACGTGGGCCCGTAAGACACACAGCCATGTAAGTAAAAGTTTTTGAAATGTCTAGACTCGACTTCGGCCAAGGAGTTGGAAAGGGGGATTCCTACAGGCAGTTGGCTCTGATACCAACTTGTGACGCCCCCGATTTGACCGTACACTAATCATGCACGTAAATGTGTACGATCAAGATCAGGGACTCACGGGAAGATATCACAACACAACTCTAAAACATAAATAAGTCATACAAGCATCATAATACAAGCCAGGGGCCTCGAGGGCTCGAATACAAGTGCTCGATCATAGACGAGTCAGCGGAAGCAACAATATCTGAGTACAGACATAAGTTAAACAAGTTTGCCTTAAGAAGGCTAGCACAAAAGTAGCAACGATCGAAAAGGCAAGGCCTCCTGCCTGGGACCTCCTAACTACTCCTCGAAGCCGAACTCCATGTAGCATCATCCTCGGGATCTCTAGCTCCTGGACTCCAGCATCTGGTTGCGACAATCAGGTATAGAAGGGGGAAAAGAGGGAGAAAAGCAACCGTGAGTACTCATCCAAAGTACTCGCAAGCAAGGAGCTACACTACATATGCATGGGTATATGTGTAAAGGGGCATATCAGTGGACTGAACTGCAGAATGCCAGAATAAAAGGGGGATAGCTAGTCCTGTCGAGGACTACGCTTTTAGTCATCTCCATCTTGCAGCATGTAGAAGAGAGTAGATTGAAGTCCTCCAAGTAGCATCGCATAGCATAATCCTACCCGGCGATCCCCTCCTCGTCACCCTGTTAGAGAGCGATCACCGGGTTATATCTGGCACTTGGAAGGGTGTGTTTTATTAAGTATCCAGTTCTAGTTGTCATAAGGTCAAGGTACAACTCCGAGCCGTCCTTTTACCGAGGGACACGGCTATCCGAATAGATAAACTTCCCTGCAGGGGTGCACCACATAACCCAACACGCTCGATCCCATTTGGCCGGACACACTTTTCTGGGTCATGCCCGGCCTCGTAAGATCAACACGCCGCAGCCCCACCTAAGCACAACAGAGCGCTCAGCACGCCGGTCTAATCCTAAGCGCGCAGGGGTCTGGGCCCATCGCCCTATGCACACCTGCACGTTGCGAACGCGGCCGCGAGCAGACCTAGCAACCCACACGATCACGGCGGTTACGTCAGCACGGTCCAACACGGCGCGCGCCACTCAGTCGCTGACGTCAAGAAGGCTTCGCCTGATACCACGACGTCGGGATACCCATAACTACTCCCGCGTAGATGGTTAGTGCGTATAGACCAAATGGCCAGACTCAGATCAAATACCAAGATCTCGTTAAGCGTGTTAAGTATCTGCGAACGCCGACCAGGGCCAGGCCCACCTCTCTCCTAGGTGGTCTCAACCTGCCCTGTCGCTCCGCCATAAAGTAGCAGTCGGGGGCCGTCAGGAACCCAGGCCCACGTCTACCGGGGTGGAGCCACCTGTCCTTTCAGCCCCCTCATCAGAATCACTTGCGGGTACTCGTCGAGCCGACCCGACTTTAGTCACCACATGTGTCATGTATATAATGTATATAGGATATACCCGTGATCACCTCCCGAAGTGATCACGGCCAAGTAATATAGCATGGCAGACGGACAAGAGTGTAGGGCCACTGATGGAACACTAGCATCCTATACTAAGAAGTAGGATAGGAGGTAAGGGTAACAACTGTAGCAACAATGACAGGCTATGCATCAGTATAGGATTAACGGAAAGCAGTAACATGCTACACTACTCTAATGCAAGCAGTATAGAGAAGAATGGGCGATATCTGGTGATCAAGGGGGGCTTGCCTGGTTGCTCTGGCAAGTAGGAGGGGTCGTCAACTCTGTAGTCGAACTGGTCAGCAGCAGCGTCGGTCTCGTAGTCTACCGGAGAGAAGAGGGGGGAAGAAACAGTAAATACAATGCAAACATAAGCATGACGATGCGTGACATGACAATGAACAGTGCGAGGTGTGTCCTAACGCGACAGTAGGTGGTACCGGCGAAGGGGGGGAACATCCGGGAAGTATTCCCGATGTTTCGCGTTTTCGGACAGACGGACCGGAGGGGAAAAGTTGCGAGTTCGATAGGTTAGGGAGGTGTGGTGGACAAACGGACTGCGTATCCGGATTCGTCTCGTCGTTCTGAGCAACTTTCATGTAGAAAACATTTTCATCCGAGTTACGGTTTAAAAGATATGAATTTTCAAAGATTATTTGAATTTCTGGAATTATTTGAATTAACAGAAAAGATAAAATGACATTAGCATGACGTGCTGATGACGTCAGCAGTCAACAGACTCGCTGACTAGGTCAAACTGACCAGTGGGTCCTACATGTCATAGAGAGAGGGCTAACAGTGGGTTATTTTAATTAAACGTGGTTAATTAGCAGCTGGGTCCCACATGTCAGTGACTAATTAGCTAAACTAATTACTTTTAATTATAAAATCATTTTAATTAGTTATTTAAGTGGTGGGGCCCGCACGTCAGTGGCTAGGGCCTGCCCAGTCAGCACGTTGACCGCGGTCAACAAGTCAAGGGGGGCCCTGGGGCCCGTGTTTAGTGGCTGTGAGGTGGGGCCCGGAGGGCCACGTCGGCGGGCGGCGCCGGAGACACGCCGGCGACCATCTCCGCGGCGGAGCATCGCCGGACTTCGCCGGAAAAACGCTATGGGGCACGGGGAGAGGTGCGGCTAGGCGCGTTCGATCGAGCGTCCGACGCCGCACCGATCTACGTCGGTCCCGTGGGCTAACTCGACCGGAGTGGCGCGCTACATCGACGGCGGTGTCGACCGTGGCGGACGCCGGTGTTCTGGTGTCATCGCGAACAACGACAGAGGCTGCGACATGCCCAAAAGAGGGGTCCGACGGGGTCCTAGAGGTGCCCGGAGCACGACTACGAGCTCGGTTGAGCACTTTATCGTCGGTAGCGACGGCGACGAGCACCGCGGCGGAGTAAAGCTCGGGTGAAAATGGTAGTGGCGGCTACGGGCATCTACGAGCAGCGCTGAGAGAGGGGAAAGGAGAGACTGCTCACCGGGGAGGCACACGGAGGCCACGGTGGTGGCTTAGGAGCAGCAGGGCGTCGGCAATCGGCGGAGGAGCGCCGGCGACCGTAGGCGCGGAAGAACTCGATTCCGGGGCTGTGGTGGCGCCGAGCTCGAACCCTTGGTCAGAGATGGAGTAGAGGAAGCAGGCGGAGCTGTTGGACTCCTCGGCGAGGCGCGGGGAGCATGGTGGCCGCGTTAATGGCGAACGGCGGCGATGATGGTGTTCGGGCGAGATGGAAAAGCGAGGGAGAGGAGCAGGCGGGGGAGAAAGATCTCGAGGGTTGTCGACGAGGCCTAGGGGACTCGTCCTTATCCCCTCGGCGATGTGGCGGCGTGGGGCGGCGAGCAGGTCAGGCGGGGACGGCGAGGGGCGTGCGCCCTCGGTCGGTTGAACAGAAGAGGAGGGGGAAGACGACAAGGGGAGGGGGGAGGTGCTGGGCCGCTGGACCGATTCGGCCGGCTAAGGCCCAGGGGTAGGCGGTGGATCTCTCTCTCTCTCACCTCTTCTTTTACTTTTTTTTAACTTTTCTGTTTTCTTTTATTTTCAGAAAGCAAAATAGTTTTATAAAAACTAATCTTGCACCTAAAATACCAATTTAACTTAGGCCACTGCTATAATTAACTTGGCACCAAAATAAAGTAGTTTAGTATTTTTACCAATTAGAAAGGCAATTAAATTATCGGCTAGGACATTGTTTTATTTAGTTTAGGGCAGTGAAACACCTTATAAAAATGTTGGTTCACCACCAATAGTAACAAATGATTATTAGCCATATGATGAACATTTTAGATTTCATGTTTGTGAAATTTTGAATTTCACTTAGTAATTGAATTTGAATTTGAATTTTGAATCGTTTTTTTTTAAATAACCCGAGATTAACTAAAGTGATCATGGTGACGTGGCATCGTTAACAGAGGTTTACTGTAGCTTAATTATCCGGGCGTCACAGTGATTGAGCCCGTACAACGGGCCTCTACGCCTGGAATGACTCCTTTAAAGGTAGTCTTTGTGGGCTTGATTCGTGAGTGATTAATGCCCATTTTGCGCACTGTATCCTGATAGAGCAGGTTGAGGCTGCTACCACCGTCCATTAGGACGCGTGTTAGGTGAAATGCGTCGATGATTGGGTCAGGGACCAGTGCGGCCGAACTGCCATGACGGATACTAGTTGGATGATCTCGACGATCAAAGGTGATCGGAAATGACGACCACAGATTGAATTTTGCGGCAACTGGCTCTACCGCATAGACGTCCCTGAGTGCGCGCTTGTGTTCCCTTTTGGGGATGTGTGTTGCATATATCATGTTCACCGTTTTGACTTGAGGGGGAAATTTCTTCTGCCCCCCAGTGTTCGGCTGCCCGGGCTCTTCGTCGTCGTCCTCGCTGTGCGATCCCATTTCCTTGCTCTCGGCATTTGATTTGCTGGCTTGCTTGAAAACCCGGCAATCTCTGTTGGTATGATTGACATGTTTGTCTAGGGTGCCATGTATCTGGCACGGACGATCGAGTATGAGGTCCTAGCCGGTTGGTCCCTCGTTGTTCCTTTTATAAGGTTGCTTTCGCTGGTCGGACTTGGAGCCACTGAATCCGGCATGAACTGTAGTGTCATCGGTGTTATCGCCATTACTTCGCCGTTTGTGTCATTGCGCCGGAGCTTGCCAGTGTTGTTTTTGGCCTCGGAGTGGCCTGCCTCGTTGGCTATGTTTTTACTACGAGCCAGCCAACTACCCTAACCCGCGCAAACGCGGGTCATGAGTGCCGTGAGGGCTGCCATGGAGTTCGGCGTTTCTTGGCCGAGGTGGCGGGCGAGCCATTCGTCACGGATGCAATGTTTAAAGGACGCTAGGGCTTCGGCATCCGGACAGTCAATTATTTGGTTCTTCTTGGTTAGGAACCTAGTCTAGAATTTTCTGGCTGATTCTCCAGGCTGTTGGACTATGTGACTTAGGTCATCGGCGTCTGGTGGCCGGATACCTTGGAAGTTGTCAAGGAAAGCTTCTTCCAAGTCCTCCCAGCTGCCGATGGAATTTTCAGGCAGGCTGTTTAACCAGTGTCTAGCTGGCCCTTTGAGCTTTAGTGGGAGGTATTTGATGGCGTGGAGGTCATCTCCACGGGCCATATGGATGTGTAGAATAAAATCCTCGATCCATACTGCGGGATCGGTTGTTCCGCCGTATGATTCAATATTGACGGGCTTGAACCCCTCGGAGAATTCATGATCCATTACTTCATCTATGAAGCAAAGAGGGTGTGCGGCGCCTCTATATCGGGCCGCGTCGCAGCGCACCTCCGATGAAGTCCGCCTGCGGTTATCGGCTCGGGCGTGACTAGGTTTGTCATGTCCAAATAGGTAGCTGTCATCGTGAGTCGAAAAGCGTCCTCGCGATCCGTAGATTGATCTGGTGTGTCCTGCTCTACTGTCCAGGTCTTGCCGAAGGTCGTATGTATAGTCCCGAGCTGTTTTGTCTCTGTTTTTACGAGGCGGTGGGGCGGGCTGCTGTTTGGCCTGAGTTCGGCCTGAGTTGCCGTTTTATCCCGACCGTGGGGTGGTCGGTCCGCCGCACTGTCTCGACCACGTGGTGGTCATTCCGCATTGCGCGAGGGAGGTATGGGCTCCGGCGCCTCCTCATCGAACTGAGGTAGCAATCTGCGCTTCGGGTAACTCTTGGCTGGACGCTTGAGGCCATATTCTTCGGCTGCCAGGACATCAGTCCATCTATCAATGAGTAGGTCTTGATCAGCTTGAAGCTGTTGCTGCTTCTTCTTCAGGCTTCTTGCAGTAGCTATTAGCTGGCGCTTGAAGCGCTCCTGCTCGAGGGGTGCCTCAGGCACGATGAAGTCCTCGTTGCCGAGGCTCTCCTCATCCTCGGAGAGTGGACGATAACTATCGTCACCCGAGTCGTTGGGCATGGCCTGTTTATCAGGGTTAACTTGCCCGTTTTCTTGTTCCTCCTGTTTAGATGTTGCTCCAACAAGGTCTTCATTGTTTTCGGCGTCGTCCGAAGTACTATTTTCCCCGGTGCCAGTGTTGCTGTCTTTTGAGCGACGTGACTTAGAACGGCGTTTAGGGCACCGGCGCTCGGACTGTGTCTCAGGAGGTTTATTCTCAACTGGATCTTCTTTGTCATCGTCGCTAGCTTTTTTAGGTGTATCAACCATGTACACATCGTACGAAGAGGTGGCCGTCCAATGTCCAGTGAATGGAGGGTCTTGGCCTTGCTCCTTGTCGGCATCGCCGTCCATATCGCCGATGTCCTCGGAGCCATAATCAAGCATGTCGGTTAAGTCTTTGACAGTGGCTATGAAGTGGGTGGCGGGTGGGAAGCAAAATTCTCCATCATTAGCCCCTGGCTCGAACCGGACATAGTTCGGCTGCGAGTCCTCCACCAAGGACAGGTTCTTTAATGATTTTAGCACGTCGCCTAAGGGCAAGTGTTGGAAGATGTCTGCGGCGCTGAATTCGAAAATCGATAACCGATCAAGCTCGGTGTCCACAGGCGTACGGGGTTGGGAACCTATAGCCGGAAACGAGTCCGGAATTGCGTTGACGCAGATATTGCAAAGTGTTGAGTGTGTGTGCGGCTCCAACGTCGCGGACTCTGTGGCTTTGGCTGGCGTGATCTGCTCCGGATCTAAGGTCGTAGCAGTTACAGGAACCATCTCCTGAATATGGTCTGATGACAGATTTAAGTCATGTTCATCGGAGCGAGGGGGAGCGATCGCCGCGGTCTCAAATCTGTTGAAGATCAAGTCTCCACGGATATCCGCGACGTAGTTCAAGCTTCCAAATCTGACCTTGTGGCCAGGGGCGTCGCAATCGATCTGCTCTAGATGGCCAAGCGAGTTGGCCCGCAGTACGAAACCGCCGAATATGAAGATCTGTCCGGGGAGGAAGGTTTCTCCTTGGACAGCGTCACTATCGACGATCGAAGGGGCTATCGAACCTTTCGTTGACGGCACAGTAGAACTCTCAATGAAAGCACCAATGTCGGTGTCAAAACCGGCGGATCTCGGGTAGGGGGTCCCGAACTGTGCGTCTAAGGTCGATGGTAACTGAAGACAGAGGACACGATGTTTACCCAGGTTCAGGCCCTCTCTATGGAGGTAATACCCTACTTCCTGCTTGATTGATCTTGATGAATATGAGTATTACAAGATTTGATCTACCACAAGAACGTAATGGCTAAACCCTAGAAGTCTAGCCTGTATGACTATGGTAATGAGTATATCCTTTCCGGACTAAACCCTCCGGTTTATGTAGACACCGGGGGATCTAGGGTTACATAGAGTCGGTTACATGGGAACGAATCTTCATAATTGATCGCCAAGCTTGCCTTCCACGCCAAGGAGAGTCCTATCCGGATACGGGTACAGTCTTCTGCCATCATGTCTTCACAGCCCATCAGTCCGGCCCATGGATAGCAGGCCGGATGCCCGAGGACCCCTTAGACCAGGACTCCCTCACTCTCATGGTGGCGAAAGTTTTGATGCCCGCCGTCGTCATAGCATGGTATATATAAGTACAACGGGGTGATGACATTATGGAGGAACTATTCTAATTTGAGGACTTGAAGGCAAGTTCCGTGGAGATATATTGATTGAGAGAAGACGAAAGGAATCATCTTGATTGAGAGAAGATGAAAGGAACCATCAGGGGAAATGACTACACTTTCTCAATATGATGATTATACGAAAGGGCAGATGGAAGTGACCACGCTGGGATCCATTGGCTTTTGATTGTCTTGTGAAGTGAAATTGGAGGAAACAAAGAGCAATGGAAATAATCGAATAGATGACGTGGTACAACCCAGCCGTGAGAAATTGCATGGAAGGGAATGCAACAGCGTGAGATTTAATGCGCGGGATGGTGGGAGAAGTAGAGAATGACATGGACGCATGAGAACAAAACCTGCTGATGTGGCACAATGATGAGGTAGATAGGCTGCATGTCAAAGAGAAATAGGTTAGTGGGAGATGAACTATTTAGGTATTATAGATTATAGATTTGGAGAGATAATTGGTTGCCTAGAATTTCTGGACTAAAAATCTAATAAAAAATGAATAGAACCAGGACCAAATGGGTGTCAGAATTATTTCTGAGCGGTTCAAGGAGATGGGATATCAATTTAATTAATCACTTGTTTTACCCCCATGATGCCGATGAGGTTCTAACGTGCGTCTTCAGTCCTCTGGCAACAGTAACTTTATTGTTTGGCGATATGAAAAGAATGGTTTGTCTTTGTAAAAAGTGCATATAATTTGGCGCTTATGCTGAATGAGAGGATGGAGGATAGTGGACAGTCTAGGAACGCTGGTTCCTATGAATCTGCCAGTTCAAGGAACCATGTCGTTGGACAACGCTCGCTGATGATAAAAAATTGGTTCATTTCATCAGCATATGGGGTATGATTTCAAGTAAACTGATCTGTCTGAACAACCACCTCTTGATTGTTAGTTCATTTTTTAGGTTATTTGTTCATTCTTGAACTTCAATAAATATGAAGTAATAGCAGCAAGCAAACTAACCTAGAATAATAATTGCAGCAGCAAGCAAACGAATCGAGAGGAGTAATAGTTGCAGCAAGCATAATTCATTCATTTAAAAAAATTGTTTAGCTGCCATCACAACGTATTTGTTTATCAATAATCTAGTGATATGTAGTATATATCCATAAGCACGTGAGTATTTTTTGCAGAAATTTTGTAAACTTACTTAAAGGTTCGTTTTCAAGTTCTGTATAATTTGGCTCCATGCCGAGAGTCAAAAACCGTTTACATGAAAGATGAACCATGTATAAGTTGCATCCACACTATTTATAGAAACACGTGCCAACAACCTTGCAATGGAGGCAGCCCGTGCGTTGCAACGGGAGAGGAAAAAAATCGATGGCGCGGTGATGCATATAGTAAATTCCCGTTGGCGTGGCGGGGCTCTGGTTGTATGGCATTGAGTGCAATAGCAATGTCTATCCATAAATACCATCACTAAGTTCAAATTATTAATGTTCGAAGAATAGACCTCAGGTGTGTCCTTTGTCAGGTTTTTCAATGTGTCCAAAACTTTCAAACTGATGTCCAGATACACAAACATTGGCTGAGCCTGCTCTGCCTCGGGAAGATGTGTGTCATACTATCTTCTCTCTTCTCCTTCATAGCTTTTTTGGGTTGTCCTTATATCAATTAAAATCCCACATAATAAGCAAGGCATACCTGCAATAGAACTCCTTTTCAACATGGAATCTTACAAATAGAAACGTGCAGCTGATAAACATGTGTGGCAGTAGGAGTATTCAATAGTAACGTGAAGGATTTGTAACACTACTCTTTCATGTCAAAAGGACTGCAACTGCATGAAGACTTGCCTTCACTTGGGAAACCAAGCTAAATAGCAGTCCAGAGAGACAGTATAAGTACATCGCATCAGATAAACACCACAAGCAACACATGGTTTAAGAAAGAATGATATGATGCAAGTCTTTAACATCCTAGTACATATGCCCGTGCGTTGCAACGGAGAAAATAAATGTGTCCAACAAAATGCCTATCGGTGATTTGACAACATCCTTGGAGGCAGGTAGGTGCATGCCGAGGTCTAGAAGAACTACATATCATGCTTTAGTCTCCGTTAACCATGGTGAATGGATGTGGTGCCCACTGAATGATTAGGAATGCTGCATGGTCATTTTTTTAATCCTTGCATGCAAAATTTAGTGCATCTTATAATCTAAACAGATGAGTGAAAGAAATAAAAGTAGGAGTTACGAAAAAAAGGATAATGAGATAGAGTAAACAAACCGGAATGTGGAAGAGCATGTATGTATCATACCCCACACTTATGTTGTACTCCTTAGGAATGCATTCTGAATGACTTGTGTTAAGAAGCACTGCCCTGCTTGAAAGCTTATCCATTCGTCTCCCCTCGACTGCTAGCGCTCCATCTATCATGTCCTCATTTGACCATATTGTATCATATTGACAAAAACTACCTTTTTGTTTCCTCTGCCCTCTCCTAGCACTCCCGACTCTCCAACGCTTGCTCTCCTCTTCTACTCGGCCGGCTCATCCGACTGGAGTGCTAGACGAAGATGAAATTGAATATATGTTGATTATTTCTATGACCCGGGAGAAATATCTATCTTTGTCTAAATCCCTTCTCTAGGCTTGTATTTCTTTTCTTACGCAAAAGTTTCGGTTTAATTGAAAAGAAAGAGAGGGAAGCCCATCGGGCAGCCCAGCCCAACACCATCGGGCCCAACCTACTCCCCCGCTAACCCTAGTAGAGGGAGACCAATCCCCAAAATCACCTCCATCGATCCCATCGTCTCCCTCCAGCGCCGGCCTCAACCCTCCCCTTCCTCCGCACCGTAGGTGACCGCCGCCACCGGGAAGCCAAGCAGATGAGCACGCCCCCTCCCTGCCTGTTTTGTCCTCCCCTTTCTCCTTACTCCTTCTCACTTTTCTCTCAGCAGGAGCCCGCCGCCATGGACGGCTCTGCCTCACGCTACCCACCGGATCTGGTTCTCTAGGGCGAGATCCGCCCGTTCCCGGCCTCCACTCACCCGCTCGCCAACCGCCGGAGCCCCAAGTCCCGCCGGCGCCGTGACCCGCCGCCAGGAGCTCGAGTTCAAGCCGCGACGACTGCCTCCTCCGCACAGCACCCCGCGTGTCCAAATGCCTCATCCTCCTCTGGTTTTACGAGACCTTGGGCATACCTCTGTTTGCGGATTAGTTTGGTTGCTTGTTGAAATCATTAGTTTGTACCTATATGAACTGGTTAGATTGAGCGTAAATTCACGATGTGAGATTATTGCTGGTCGAACCGTACGGGGAAAGATCAAGACGGAAGGGATGAAAAAAAAGGTCACGTTTGTTTCTGTTACCCATCTTTTTTTATGCTCCCAGGAACAGGCCCATTAGCCCTCGATGTGGCCCAGGGAGTCTGGCGGGGAAGGGAGCAGGTGCGATCGTTCGATGCACCCGACGTGGATCGCGCCCGACATGGTTCCTACAATTAGTACCACCTCATGTATATGTTTTAAATTTAAACTGAACGCGTAAATTTACATGAAGAAAGCGTATTGTGACGGTGAACCCAAGGAGTCAATCCATGCTTTATTATTAGGGATAGATAGATTATAGATTTGGAGAGATAATTGGTTGCTTAGAATTTCTGGACTAAAAATCTCAGAAAAATGAATAGAACCAGGATCAAATGGGTGTCAGAATTATTTCTGAGCGGTTCAAGGAGATGGGATATCAATTTAATTAATCACTTGTTTTACCCCCTTGATGCCGATGAGGTTCTAAGTTGCGTGTTCAGTCCTCTGGCAATGGTAACTTTATTGCTTGGCGATATGAAAAGAATGGTTTGTCTCTATAAAAAGTGCATATAATTTGGCGCTTATGCTGAATGAGAGGATGGAGGATAGTGGACAGTCTAGTAGTGGCACCGATGGGGAGAGGAAACTATGGAATGCCATTTAGAAGGCCAATGTATCTCAGAAGATCCGAATTTTTGCATGGCGTGCAATATCCAACAACCTGGCGGTACAAGGTATTAGAGTTAAACATCATCGGGCGACTTCAGGCAGGTGCTCTATATGTGGATTGCAGGATGAGAGTACCTTTCATGCATTGATGTCTTGCCCATAGGCAAGAGCGTTGCGTATGGAGTTGAGAGGATTGTAGAATATGCCAAGGGAAGATGTTTTCAATTGCTCAGAGCTTGATTGGTTGCTTATTTTATTAGATAAGCCTAGTACGCGAACAAATCTTATTCATATTCCGGAGAGTTTGGCACTTACGCAATGATTTAATCTTTGCTAAGGGGAAAAAGTTTGTTTCTAACTGAGCGAGCTTTGTGGATAACTACTGGACGACGTACTCATCCTCCCATTCGAAGACTGAGTTCGTCCCTGGCGTCAAAGGAAAGGGAGTTAAAGATAGGCTAAAATATGCTAATGCCCCTTCTAGAAGTCCCAAGGTATGGCAGCCTCCACCTTCTGGTCATATTAAAATTAACTTGGATGCCAGTTTTGTGGAGATCGCAATTGCTCTTCTAGTGTGGGCGTTATTGCCGGGGATTCGGTGGGCCAAGTCATTGTCTCTTCCCGGGATTATATTTGGTTTGTGTACCAACATTGATGAAGTGGGGGTTGTTGCCGGGGATTCGGAGGGCGAAGTCATTGTCTCTTCCTGGGATTATATTTGGTTTGTGTACCAACATTGATGAAGCAGAGCTTCGGACATGTCTCGCTGGCCTTTATGTTGGTATCACTTTTCATAAGCCTGTTATTTTGGAAACGGGCTGTGCTTTTGTGGTCTCCTTCCTTACACATGATAAGCTTGATGGATCATCCCTCGTGGATCTGAAGAAGGAAGCGATAGCCATCACCAAGCTTCTACCAAATTTTAAGCTGGTGAAGATCAATAGACAAGCCAATGTGGCAGCTCATCAAATTGCAAAGTTTAGCTTTGATAATATGTCAGATGGTTTGCTCCGTAATAGTTTTCCGCCCTGCGTGGCGAATGCTGTAAGCAATGATTGTATTAAACTATTTTAAGTTTTAATATAGGGGGCTGCTACGCGTCGGCTGTTGGATCTTTTTCAAAGATCCACCGCCTCGCAAACCGTCAGATTTAACATAATCTAGTCGCTAAACGTGCTCTTCTACCTTTGCAACAAAGACCTTGTTGCAGAAACAATATTTCCATGGAGGTTGTGTTGCGGATATTTTTTTGCAACATATGTTGTGTTGCGGATTTTTTTTACAACATAGGTCATGTTGTGAATTATTTTATGCAACATAGGTCGTATTGCAGAATTTTTTTCCTTCTTTCTTTCTTTTTGCAACAATGGTGATGTTGTGGAAAAAGTTTTGCAACATAGGTAATGTTGCAGACAATTTTACAAATGAAAAAAGTGTGTAGAAATACCTTCGTCGTTGCCTGCGTCGAGCGCGCCGCTGCCAACGGCAACAGAGCAGTAGCACCACTGCCCCTGTTGTTGCAGAAGCACGCCGCTATAGGGAAGCACACCAACGCGACGGGGCACCACCACCGCCCACCAATGCGACGGGGCACCACCACCACCGCCGACCACCGCATCCCTCCCTTAATTTCACCCTTGCGGGAATTGGGGAAAATCTGTGGTTCTAGCGGGGAAAGGATGCCCACTTGCTGCTTGTGCAGCCGTCAGCGGCCACAGATCGCGTCGTCGTCGTCCAGCACGGTTGGTCTGCCGCGGTCGCCTAGCCGCCGTTGACCACCCAGCTGCCACCTCCGTCCCAACCGCACCGTGCTCCGCCTCTCCGTTGCTGGATCTAACCACCACAGAGCTTTGAAACACGCTCTCAATTGCAAAAAGTGTTTCTGAAACAGCAGCTGAGCTGCAGACCCATGCGCGTGGGTGCGGGGTGTTATCGGCCGTTGGATCAAAAGACGATCCAACGAACACGAAGCCGGCGAACATGGGCGCAAGATCGGCCGGCAGAAGGTAAGTTTTTCCCTTTAATAATAATATGGAGGTTTAAAAAAAATGTTGTTATTGGCACTAACCCAAAGTTTCATTAATTATACTGCTTATTAAATGGTAGAGCCAAGTGCGGTGCTCCCGTGGGTGTTATGGCCGAGATCAATTCCAACGAAAAGATCGTGATCGATTTGGGCTGGTCAAATCCATCCATCGTGGGTGGTTCGGATACGACTCGTGTACGTGTCGACCTGCAATTCGTGTAGGTACGTTCAAGCACCGCCTCCGCGACATTGACCAGTGGTGGCACGAGAGCGGCTACTCTGCCTGGTCCTGGAACAGGGAGAGGAGCGAGGAGGAGACCCGGCAGATCTTTGTGGAGTGGAAGGCCACCAACGACAAGATCTACAGCTCCATCGACCACGAGGAGCACCGGTACGCCATATTCAAGGACGCCCTCCATGGAGTCGATTGGGACAACGCCGGCTACGCCATAGGGGTCGGCACTAGCCACTCGGGCATCAACGGATTCACCGACCTCACTGTGGAGGAGCACGCCGTTTGCTGCGGTTTAATAATCCCAAAGGGCTTCGAGCCATCGCCGGCCTAGGAGGGTGGCTGAGACCCATGAGCGGTTGCGGCTAGTATATGCCCCTCCATCCCTTTGGGCTTATTGACATCAGAGATACTATCATTTATAGTCTATCTATTTCTATGTATGGAAGGCCAATAAATCTCATTGAAACAACGTCAATTTTTTTTGCATGGAGAAAACTCCTAAAGAAATAAATAAGACCCATGACATGATTTTTTACTTAATGTTAACTTGCTCACGAAAATTTACTACTAGATTGGTTTATTGTTGGTCCCGTGCAATGTTTTCACAATGCATGTAGAACAGAAACTAGAAAATTAACTTAAATCATCCTTGTTATTATAAATGAAAACTTCGAAACATACATAATGAAATCACTAGCAACATTTACCTTATCACGTTGATAGGATACGTGTTGCTTGATTGTGACTAGAGTTAAAAGCAAAGTACGTGAAGAATTATACTAGCAACATGTGGAATATATGATTAGGTTTCTCACCGTGAGGTTGAACCACTAAGCCTCTGCATGCCCTAGCGGCTTGCGCCCAGGTGCCGGGGACGTCAGTGAACCAAGGCAGTGCCCCCGCAAAACAAAATGAACGAAGGCAGTGGAAGGGGCTCACATGGATATCAACGTAATTCAACGCTCGCTTTTGGCGTGGAAGTCACTCACATTAATATCAGCGTGCTCCTGGTGCTGCGAACAAAATTGGGTCCTCGAGATGTGCCTCCTCGAAGCCGCAACAGGAAGATTCGCCCATGTGATAGTTTTGCCATGTAATATCAACGTATGCGCCGTCAACAGATAAGTGTGGATGCGCGTGGACATCATCAACCTATGGGGCACATCTAGTGATGATCAGTTTGAGGCTCACCCGGTGTCTGCTGAGCACCTGGCAGGACTAACACCCAGCAACGCACGATGCTAGCGCTAGCGCCAGCGTGACAGCGATCAAGCCAGGGCATCCCCAACGCGGACCAGATCGGAAGACGGGTCATACTTAGATGTAGATCGAAGAAGACCGCCAGGGAAGAAGCAAGAAGAGGGGGACTGGGGCACCCTACCGCCGGTTGTCCGTCGTCGAGTGGCTCCGGTGGTGGCGGGTTGAACGGTGCGATGAGGATGGAGTTCTCTTGGCGGCTGGATCTGATCGCCTCCGGAGTCGCCCTTCCGTGTAACCCGGGAGGGAGTTTCCTAGTATAAATTTATATCTTTAGGATTCCAGATAAATGGGGACTAAACTTTAGGTTTCGAAACTTTGGAAACTAGAAAGATGCCTCCCATATTGCAGCGGGAATTCGAGAACCTACCCAGAAAAAAATCATATTGAATAACACAAAAGACTTTTACTTTATAACAATGTATACAACCAATTTGGATTGTAGTCAGTGGGGATGTTAGCACCTGATACATACAACCAATTTAGATGGCAGTCTAATAAAAGGATATGCATGTAGGAAGATTTTCCTACTTTCGACGGTTATGGCATATATTTTAGTTATCAGTTTGTCTAATTCACATCTAGATGTTTTTTAAGGATGTCACATCTAAACTCCCACAAATATATAATGTAGCAACAAAAAACAAAAAAAAATACTAAGACAAAAGAAATAGATCACAAACAGAGTGGACATCAACTTAGATGTGACATAACTATGCCACATCTAGATGTGTTCTAGACAGACCCGTTAGCTATTTTTGTATTTAATACTGGAGATTGATATTTATACTTTAATACATATATGATAGTGTGCACCGTAATGATATAGAGGCTGAGTTATCCTCCTTTTTCTAAAGGAAAATCCCAATGGATCGGGTTATGTGGGGAATACATCATACGTGGGCCTTAGGCCATGCGTAACGAAGGTTCATTTTGATGTATATGATTTCAAACATGAAATAACTAGCATACCAAACACTGTAAACTATCTGTCTAGGGCAGGTGTGTCCTAAGTAGTCCCTTCATAAAGAAATATAAGAGTGTTTAGATTACTACTCACTCGATCATCATACATCTAGATGTGCTTAAGCAAAAGCCAATAAACCAGAAATGTTGGTTACCTCGATTCAGTTCTTTGTTTTCTTAGTCACCTAACCTATGACTGCTTTTTCTTTTAAGCTTTAATAACCTTAACATTCGGCACATGTATTTCTGAAAGGACTCCATCTTTGGAAAAGCTCGTTTGCGTGCAGAATTCTCATCTTTAATTGTAATATTGCGCATAAGTCCTTGTACAATGCTAGATGGTTATGGAGATGTTTAGAAAATTAAATCAGATTTTTCTGAAGGACGCTTAATTAAACATCCACTTTCTATAAATAAGCATTGATGTAAAAATGCACTAATTTATTTTTTTAAACACCTCTTCTAAACGCCTTGCATTGTACAAGGCCAAAAGACTTAACTCACGACCATGTAACGGCGAGGAAACGGATCAATTCCTAGACGGCCGGGGCCTAGCAAGAGCAGGTCGCTGATGGAGAGGATCATGGTCGGCAAGCGGGATCAATTCCTTTACGTGAGCGAACCAAACAAACTTGAAAAGAATTCATTACACCTCCTAAAACGCCGTGATCTGATTACGTTTACGTTTACGTTACCATTTCTCTAGCCAAACACCTCCCGTGTAATGAGATGAGAAGTGAGACGTGGCGAGAAGATCATCCCCTTATCCGAAACCAACGTACTAGCAGACAACCAGACACTGGAACGGATATGTCTCGAGACGGGAGTCGGTCACAGTCATCCTCTTGGACGCGGAGGAGGCGAGGACAGGTGCGGCATCCCAGCTGCCAACCCTCGTCATGAACCAAGCATAGATATGTCCACTTCTTTTTCGGTACAACTCCCTAAATACAACAACGGCTGAGATCGCCCGTACCTCTTCATTAAAAAGGTAGGATCGTTCCGGCACTAAAAAATCCGCCGCCCGCGCGACGGGGCTGTACCCGCGCGATGGGGCTGTACCCGCCCGCGCGACGGGGCTGTACGTCGACTCCCCGTACACGCTGCCGTCCGCATACGTATGACAACGATCAAAGGAAAAAAAACACGACGCGACCTGTCGAGCGACGTACTCGTGGCGACGTGGCGTCGGCTAGATGAAAAAAAAAGAAAAAAACACAACGCGACGTGTGGGACGGGCGGTTGCGTGCCGTCTAGGCATCGGTCAAGGGCGGTTCCCGAGGCGGCCGCCGGCCCGATGCGCCATTAATGCCGGCGTTACGCCGGGCGTCGGTCACCTACCGGACTGCCTCCCCCACCAACCGACGCCCGTCTTTAAAACGCCGCTCCTTTCCCGTCTGCCTCCCCCCGGTCCACTCGACGCGCCTCGCCCCGCTCACCCCACCCACCGACGCGCTCCACCGCCGACGAGCTCCCTCCCGGCGGCCCTCATGGCGTCCGGCGGCAGAGGTGGCTCGTGGCCGACGAGCCTGAGCACGCCGGAGACGGACGAGCTCATCCGTCTCGGGATGATGGTGCCGCCGGGCTGCCGTCTGCCGCACGTCTTCCGCATCACCGCCGATAGGTACCCGACGAGGGGGCCCGGCGCGTCGCCGGATGAGCTCCGCCGGCACGATGGCGGCCGGTGGAACATCGTCGGCCGCGCTAGGTTTTGGAAGGGCAAAGACTACTTGGCCGTCGTCGCGCAGGCTCGTCGGGAGTCGCGGACCGGCGGCTCGTCGTCTGGCCCGGGCGGCTCCTTCGTCTGCCCCGTGCGGCTCGTCTTCCGCCCCGCGCCGGCCCGGCCGTCCCCCTCCGGCGGCCGCGCCGTCTCCAAGCTCGTCCCGCCGTCCGGTTCCCGCCCTCGCCCGGCCCGCCTACCCTCCCGTCGTCGAGATCCCGCCGGAGTTGTTTGCACTGCGCGAGGACGGCGACCCCGACGACTGCCCTGGCTACCTCATCGCACTGCGGGCGTCGCAGGCAGAAGCGGTGGCCGCGGAGGTGAGAGAGGCCGCCGAGCTGCAGGCCGCACTCGACGCCGCGGCGGCTGCAGCAGAGGCCGCCGAGCTGCAGGTCGCACTGGATGCGGCGGCGGCCATTGAAGCGGTGCAGCCGCAGGTGGCTCCGTAGGAGGTCGACGGCGGAGGCGGCTACTGGGAGGACGGCGGCTAGAACAGCGACGACGGCGACGGTGATGACGACGGTGACGTCGGTGCGGGGGAGATCGTCAATCTCGCCGCCTCCGACGACGACGAGTAGATTAGGTTTAGATTAGGTCGTTGTGTTTAATTAATTTCGGTTAAGTCCTGTTTAATTAAGTTTTTTATGTTTTAATGTAAAATGAACTGTCGTAATGTTGAATGAGCTATCGTTATGTTGGAATGAAAATTATTATAAAAAGTGAATCATTTTATAAAATAAAAGTGACCCGAAAGAAATTAAAATTAAATAGTTTACCGGTAAAATTAAACGAATAATAAAAATTATATAAAAGAAAAGATGAAGAGAGGAAGAAAGGAAAAGGAAAAAAACGAAATTAGAAGAAGGAATTTGTAATTTTTTTAAAAAAAATTAGTATGAAATAATTTTGATTAATAACAGTGTTTTTGACTGTTAACGCCAAAAACCGTAGAAAATGCAAAATGCAAACAGACCCAAAATGCACAGAAAATTGGCATGCATGAATCTCATGTAGATATAATGCGATACAAAACGTTGGGCATATTTGAAGGTAACAGAAAAAAAGTGTTCCGTACACATCTTTTCACACCGAAACCATCAGATTCCACAGCAAGTGCCTGGGCGGTTTGCCGGAATGCACCCAACTTTTGCCAGCGCGTGTGGGGACCCGCCCGGGTACCGCACACCAGAGATGAACGAATCCGACTACGAATGCACGTTGCGTCACGTCCGGGCAGTGTTTTCGGGGTTTTCGGCCCGGAAAATCATAGAAAATCCGTAGAGCGTCAAAACGCGATAAATTTTGGCGTGCGTGCCCTGCATGGTCACCGTGGCCCGTGGAAAAAATGAGCGAGTTTGGCGGATGCGACGGAGAGACGTACGACCGAGTTTCCCCTCCACCCATACCGAAACCACCGGCTTCCACAGCAAGT
>NC_057814.1:629369422-629375395 GCF_018294505.1 Triticum aestivum | reverse complement strand
CAGAGATGAACGAAATTCGACTACGAACGCACGTTGCGTCATGTCCGGGCAGTGTTTTCGGGGTTTTCGGCCCGGAAAATCATAGAAAATCCGTAGAGCGTCGAAACGCGACAAATTTTGGCGTACGTGCCCTGCATGGTCACTGTGGCCCGTGGAAAAAAATGAGCGAGTTTGGCGGATGCGACGGAGAGACGTACGACCGAGGGTCCCCTCCACCCATACCAAAACCACCGGCTTCCACAGCAAGTGCCTGTGCGGTTTGCCGGAATGCACCCAACTTTTGCCAGCGCGTGTGGGGACCCGCCCGGGTAGCGCACGGCAGAGATGAACGAAATCCGACTACGATGCACTTGTCGAGTTTTTTTTAAAAACGACGGGGTTATAAGCGACGGCGACCGTACAGTGCAGAAAATCAATAGTAAACAGCGACGGCACTACAGTGCAGAATGAGCACATCAAAATAAACATCGTAAAAATACTTCTTGCTTTACATAGTCTGTCATAAAAAAATACTTATGTCGGTATCGTAGCAAATAGTCTGACATCAACAAAGTACAATAAGTCCCATATAACATAATGTAACAATTATAAAAGATCACATAGATAGAAGCAATCCATCAAAAAACTGTCTTCAATCAAAGGGTGAAGCAATCTTCCATAGCAATCCATCAAAAAACTGTCTTGAATCAAAGGGCGAAGCAATCTTTAATACTCCAGAATTCAAGCAAAGTTCCTACATTCCAAAACAGTAAGATATGTGTTAATTCACAATAAACAAATAAATTTGGTTTGAACAATAAGATTTACAATAACATATGAAAATCATACTTAGGATTTTGAGGGCACGTGGACTTATAATGACCCGTAAGACCGCACTGTCCACTTTGACGTTTGCTTTTCTCATCAAAAGCTTTAGGTCGCCCATTTTTAGTGACATCAGGATCATCCTTACCACGGCCTTTAACATTCTGTTTTGGTGCGCCTTTGGTGTTAACTTTTGCGGGATCACGAACAAGACCATGATCTTGATTAGGCTCAAATGCATCGTCGTTCACAAACTTTACCTCCGCACCAGGCTCATCCTCCTCAGTGTAATCATATCTATTATGTCCCTCAGAGCCGCCTTCAACTTGTCGAATAAAAATGGTTTATGGCATGCTTTATGAGTTGCTCCGGTAGATGAGATAGTCAACTCACTGTGCCTAGCTCTGTCCCCTGCACCTGCCCATCCCCACGCAAACTGATCGCTAGTGCGCTTCACGGGAAGTCCACCCCTTGCAACTTGGCTCAACCTCCGCAGTACTAAACACTTAGGTATCTCACGTAAGCGTAGCTGAATCAAAACGTGAAGAATATGTTTGCAAGGAAGTCCTTTGCGATAATGCTTCTGCAACTGCACTTCATGGTTTCTTCGGAGTTACCTGTGGTGTAGTCCACAGTGAATCTGATATCCCTATTTTCCTTCCATGTCAGTATGAATCTGTGAGTGTCTGCTCCTCTCAGTCTCTCAAGGACCTCAAGCTCCCGTGCCTTCTTCATATCTTCCTGTAAGATATATAAGTTTGCCGTAGTGAACTCACGGGCAACTGATTTCTCAATATCTTTACACTCGTCCAATACTGGTACTGTCTGTGAGTTTTTGTAATCGTCATGCGCCTCGTTCTCACGGAGACGAACTATGCATTTCTCATAGTGCACAATCATATCAACAATAGTCATACCGGAGTCTAGATGCAAGTGAAGACATGAATTCAGACTCTCACTTCGCTGGTTACTTCGCATACCTAGGAAAAACTCACCAGACAGATATGATGCAACCAAAAGCCTTTTCTTCTGGTACATCCTACGTAACCATGTCTTTGTTTTCTCCGACTGCCATTTGGCGGTAAACGCGGCCCATCTCTCCTCAAATACTTTTTTTGAAGTGGCATAATAAAGTAGAGACCTGAACTCCTTTAGAGACTTATAATGAAGGTGTTTCTGCATGTTCTTCTCAATATGCCACGAGCAAAGACGATGCCAAACCTCTGAAAGTACCTTTCTGATGGCCTTAATCATAGCTGCATCTCCATCAGTAATTACTGACCTGGGACTCTTCTGACAGTGAGCCCTCAAAAATGTCTCAAGCAGCCAGACATATGAATCTTCCGTCTCGTCAGACACAAGAGCACAACCGAATACCGTGGTGCAACGGTGGTTGTTCAGACCGACAAAAGGTATAAATGGCATGCCATACCTATTCATTCTATATGTGCTGTCGAAGACGGTCACATCACCGTAGTCAACACAGTCTCGACGTGATTGAGAATCACACCAGAATAGGTTTTTCAGCCTTCCTTCATCATCGACGGTGTGCTCAAAGAAGAAATCTGGATCCCTCTCTCTTCTGGTCATTATGATCCCAATGGCAGTGTCTGCATCACCTTGTGCAAGCAACTTCATTTTTTCTCTATAACACATGTTATAAAGCTTCTTCCTCCCAAAACGAGCCTTTGCATATGACCCATACCTACTGACGACTTGATCATAAATCATATGTTTCCTGATTACAGCACCTGCCATACACTAGTAGAAAAAGGGCCTATTGTCCCGGTTTGTGAACCGGGACTAAAAGGTCGTTACTAATGCCCTTGGCCTTTAGTTCCAGTTCTTGCATGAACCGGGACAGAAGGTCCTCCACGTGGCCGCTGCGGCCAGCCCAGGTAGGGGGGCCTTTGGTCCCGGTTGGTGACACCATCCGGGACCAATAGGCATCCACGCGTCAGCATCTGGCTGGAGCTGAGGTTTTTGTTTTTTTTTTTGAAAGGGGCTGATTTAGGGGTATTGGGGGTTAATTTAGGTTGTTATTAGGTAGCTATTAGAGAGAAGTGTCCTCGCTTATATCTCCGTGCTTGGTTTACCAACGCTACGTACTGCTATGCCTAAACATGGCTTAGATTGAAGTGAAGGCAACATGTGGTGCATGTCGAAAGTAATACTAATCCTAACTTGATCAAGTTTGGATTGTACTACTTTCGACATGCACCACATGCATGTTGCCTTCACTTCAATCCAATCCATGTTCATTTCACCCGCTGATATATAATAACTCTTCATGCGCGCATCATGCATCATCATATATAATAACAAGTCCTACTAATCATCATCATACAACTTCTACTCGTTATTAATAACAAGTCATACGATCATCATCCTCATAGTCATCGAACCAACCCTACTAAATTGTTCTTAGCACATGATCATCAGTATTAGGTAGGACCAAAATACCCTCTTTAAGGTAAAATAGCATAAAACAATATAGACCCTGACTCTCCATTATGGAGAATGGAGATCATCCTGTCCAATTCTTGCGCTTCGCTTCCTTTTGCTTCCAAGAACCTCCTTGCGACTGTCCATACATTTTTTCAATTCTTTGATTTGCATGTCTCCACTTCTTTTAGAAATCCGGTATGGACAGTTGAGATTCGTAGGATGACCTGGTTGTATGTTCAAAACATCAAGCCTACCATTCTGATACATCAAATGAGGCACACAATCCTCTGGGATTATCGGTTGAAAAACATAGTAATAACTTCATCGTTAGCCATGATGTACTAGTTTTAGAAGTATGCAAAACATGCACGGATGTCGTAATAGTAAGAAATCTTACCAGGGTATCTCCATAGTAGTTACCGTAGTTGAACACGTGCACTAGTGGCACGTATTGACCATAATGTGGAGGAGTTTTACAATAGATATTGTAATTCTCAAGATCAGTACAAAATCCGACCAGATGAGTTTTCTCCTTATAAGTTAACTCAGAGCCGTAGGTTCTGTCTACCATGTTCCGCACATTGTTTGAACAATCAAAATAAGCTGTCAATGAAAATAAGCTGTCAACTATTTTGAAATGAACAATATAAATTAGCTAATAACTATGTTTGAGAAACTCACATAGCGGTAGAATTGGAGGCGTATCAACAAGGACCCAAATGTCCATATTGTCTTGCTCGATGTCAGGATCACCAAGATCCATGGTGACAAGCATACCCTCATCAAAACCAAACATCTTGCAAAATGCTTCCCAATTTTTGCAACCAAAATGGGTTAAGCTCTCAGAATTATACATATTTACTTCAAAATCTATATCATGATGGGTCCTTAGGTGAATTTTATTTGTTTCCATACTTTCATGGTCTTCAAAACCCATCCTCTCCAAGACGTAGCGTCTTGCATGGCATGGGATAAGCTAGCCGAATTGTAAAAGATGAAAAGTACACGTTGAAATAGTTGAAGTCGTGCTTAATTACGAAAAAATAACACTTGTCGTCGTTGCGTACCGTTTCAACATCGAAGGTCTCCTCCAGCTTAATACTGAAGCGCCGATCTTCGTCCAGGTGAGGCCTGTCGCACTGACATCGGTCGTCGTGGCACCAGTCGCACTCCCCCGGGAGACTTTCGTCGTCCAAGTACGACATTTCCTATGTTCATAATTCAAATATTAAACGTTTACAATTAAATATATGTACTAAAAAACCTAAGTTAGATCATTATTATTCATCACGGGTTGACTATCGGTTTGTCGAGTCTTTTCTCGAAAACTCTCAGCTCACGTGGTGTATACATTCGACCGTTGGTGATGGTCGCTCCTCCATTTGTCCCCGAGTGCATTACACCAAAATGTCTAGCACACGGGAACAAAGGAGAAGCGACCCCCACGACAACAGTCGGGATTCTTCGTCCTCTCATGTATATATGGTGGAACTCTCCCTCACTGATTCCTCTCTAACATTTGCGACCGTCGGTGATGGTAGCTCCTCCTTTCGTTCTCGAGTGCATTACACCAAATTGTCTAGCACACGGGAACGAAGGAGAAGCTACCCCCACGACAACAGTCGGGATCCTTCGTCCTCTAATATATGGTGGAGACTCGACAGACTTACAGTCAACCCGAAATATCGTTTAATTATCTTTCTAAAAGAGGATTTGGCTGGTCTCACCTCGATGTCGGAGGGGGCGGTGACGGGGACGGCGGCGGGGATGATGGAGGGGCCGGGGGCTCCTAGATTTCTGCGAAAACAAAAACCCTATAAGCTATCAACTAATCATAGTGCTCTCCAATTTTAGCATTCAAAGTAGGAGTAGTTTTCCACTTTGAGCATTCAATAAGCAAAATCAAATCACAAAATAAAGTAGTATTCAAATTAGGATGCATTCAATTATAAGCAAAACTACATCATCTCCATGCGTCCGTACATCGTCGAATATTATCACTAATACACCTCGAATACTATCATACATATAGCGTCGCTAGTACAGCTAGAACAGTAGCGCCCGACGGGTATCGGCGCGGGCGGTGGACACCCTGTCAGGTATTGTCGAACCTGCCCTCCAACGCAACCATGTAGTGACGGACGTGCTGGTCCTCCTCGCTGACATGGTGACGTACCACCTCCGCGGTGTCCGGAAGCCTCGGCACCGTCACTGGCCCACGCGACCGCCACCAAACAAGGATCGGGTCAACGACGGGCTGGCTCCTCACCAACCTACGCCCACCGGAAGGTAGCACCTCCGAAAACCAGCCCAGCGGAGCCCAGTCCCGGACATGGCCCCTCTGATCAAGCCGGCCTCCTCCGCCGAGTCTACGACGAGGATGCGGGATAGGCATCATCGACGTCGATGCGGGAATAATTGCGTTAACTAAAAAAACAAAATAGTTCTATTAATTTCCTTGCTAAAAATAAACTACTTCTATAGTAAAATAAACTAGTTTTGTTAAATCAACTAGTTCAACTACTAATTAAGCACTTACTATAAATAAAATAAAGTAGTTTTATTAATTAATCAACTAGTTCAACTACTAAGCACTTACTATAAATAAATAAAATAAAGTAGTTCTTACTAAAAATAAACTACTTCTATATATAGTAAATTTAATAAAATATTTTTATTAATTAATCAACTAGTTCAACTACTAAGCACTTACTATAAATA
>NC_057814.1:629367132-629368554 GCF_018294505.1 Triticum aestivum | reverse complement strand
TAAGTGCTGGCTTATATAGCAAAGGCTTTGTTCCCGGTTCGACGCACAAACCGGGACCAATGCCACTTTTAGTCCGGGTTGGTGGCACCAACCGGGACCAAAGGCCTCTTTTCACCAGCCCAAAGGGCGGGAAGCAGAGGGCTTTGGTCCCGGTTGGTGCCAGGCTGAGCATTGGTTCCGGTTGGTGCCACCAACCGGGACCAAAGGGGAGCATTGGTTCCGGTTGGAGCCAGCAACCTGGACTAAAGGCCCTGTGCTGGCGCGGTGCGGTGGAAAGTTTAGTCCCACCTCGCTAGCTGAGAGAGCTCAGCACCTATTTATAAGCTGCGTTGCAGCTCAGGTGCTGAGCTCCTCTCTAATATGCAGGCATTACATGCCTACCCTTGTCACTGCCATGTTGGGCCTATTGGGCCTGCGGGCCTGCATCCTGGCCCATGTGCAGATGGATTTCTAGTCGTATGCAGGCCGTGTGGCCCATTAGGCGGCACTTTTTTTATTTTTTCCAGTATTTTTTGTTTTTTGAATTATTTATTTTCTTTTGATTTTTGCTTTATTTTTTATTCTTTTTGCTTTTAGCTAAGAATAATTATAAACTTTCTGTTACTCCATTAGTTTCCAAATTTGAATATTTTAAATTTTAATTTCTTTACGAAAATTCTTTTTGCTACTAAAGTTTCTAACAATTTTTTTTATGATAATTCTTTCTGCTTTTCATGTTTTGAACAGAAAATACTTTGATAATTTTAGTTGCATAAATATTATATAATTTTAGTTTAAAAAATACTAGAGGTTTATAAAAGCTTTTTAGTTGATTCCTTTTGCTATTAGAGTTTATAAAAACATTTCAAATGAACTCTGAAAAGGTTGAAAGTTGGCATGGTATCATCATTTCATCCACATAGCATGGACAAGAAAGTTGAGAGGGTTATGGCAAAAACTGGATGCACTTCGTGTACAAAACGGACAATCTCTTTCAAAGTATCAGGATTTCATACGGAAACTAGTCTGTTACAAAGGGATTTCATTTTTTAAAACTTATTTGAACTCCTGACTTTTTGTGTGTTCAAAATGCACCATTCAAAGCCACATCATCATTCTTCAATCCTTTCTGACTTCATTTGTTATTTTTCATGCATTTACTAATTATTTTGAGCTATAAGACCATAAAATTGAAAAGCATTTCAAATGAACTCTGAAAAGGTTGAAAGTTGGCATGGTTTCATCATTTCATCCACATAGCATGTGCAAGAAAGTTGAGAGGGTTACGGCAAAAACTGGATGCACTTCGCGTACAAAACGGACAATCTCTTTTAAAGTATCAAGATTTCATACGGAAACTCATCTGTTACAAAGGGATATCTTTTTTTAAAACTTATTTGAACTCCTGACTTTTTGTGTGTTCAAAATGCACCATTCAAAGCC
>NC_057814.1:629366792-629367115 GCF_018294505.1 Triticum aestivum | reverse complement strand
ATTTCATCCACATAGCATGTGCAAGAAAGTTAAGAGGGTTACGGCAAAAACTGGATGCACTTCGTGTACAAAACGGACAATCTCTTTCAAAGTATCAGGATTTCATACGGAAACTCGTCTGTTACAAAGGGATTTCATTTTTTTAAACTTATTTGAACTCCTGACTTTTTGTGTGTTCAAAATGCACCATTCAAAGCCACATCATCATTTTTCAATCCTTTCTGACTTCATTTGTTATTTTCATGCATTTACTAATTATTTTGAGCTATAAGACCATAAACTTGAAAAGCATTTCAAATTAACTCTGAAAAGGTTGAAAGTTG
>NC_057814.1:629339279-629366622 GCF_018294505.1 Triticum aestivum | reverse complement strand
GATGCACTTCGTATACAAAACGGACAATCTCTTTCAAAGTATCAGGATTTCATACGGAAACTCGTCTGTTACAAAGGGATATCATTTTTTAAAAATTATTTGAACTCCTAACTTTTTGTGTGTTCAAAATGCACCATTCAAAGCCACATCATCATTTTCAATCCTTTCTGACTTCATTTGTTATTTTTCATGCATTTACTAATTATTTTGAGCTATAAGACCATAAAATTGAAAAGCATTTCAAATGAACTTGAAAAGGGTGAAAGTTGGCATGGTATCATCATTTCATCCACATAGCATGTGCAAGAAAGTTGAGAGGGTTACGGCAAAAACTGGATGCACTTCGTGTACAAAACGGACAATCTCTTTCAAAGTATCAGGATTTCATACGGAAACTCGTCTGATACAAAGGGATATCATTCTTTAAAACTTATTTGAACTCCTGACTTTTTGTATGTTCAAAATGCACCATTCAAAGCCACATCATCATTTTTCAATACTTTCTGACTTCATTTGTTATTTTTCATGCATTTACTAATTATTTTGAGCTATATGACCCTAAAATTGAAAAGCATTTCAAATGAACTCTGAAAAGGTTGAAAGTTGGCATGGTATCATCATTTCATCCACATAGCATGTGCAAGAAAGTTGAGAGGGTTACGGCAAAAACTGGATGCACTTTGTTTACAAAACGGACAATCTCTTTCAAAGTATCAGGATTTCATACGAAAACTCGTCTATTACAAAGGGATTTCATTTTTTAAAACTTACTTGAACTCCTGACTTTTTGTGTGTTCAAAATGCACCATTCAAAGCCATATACCCTAAAATTGAAAAACATTTCAAATGAACTTGAAATTGAAAAGCATTTCAAATGAACTCTGAAAAGGTTGAAAGTTGGCATTTCACCCACATAGCATGTGCTAAAAAGTTGAGAGGGTCCCGACAAAAGCTGGATGCACTTCGTGAACAAAATGGACAATCTCTTTCAAAGTACCAGGGTTTCGGACGAAAATTCATCTGTTACAAAGGGATTTCATTTTCTTGAACTTATTTGAACTCCAGACTTTTTGTGTGTTCAAAATGAACCATTCAAAGCAGAGACTGATTTTGAATGGTGCATATTCAACACACAAAAATTCTGTAAAGATCGCCAACCCCAACATAAAAAAATGAGCATAGATGCGCCTATAGAGAGAATTCAACCTAAATTCATAATAAATTTCTATGAATTTCAGAGAACTCACTCTGAATTGAGGTAAAACTCCCTGTATAAGGGCATCTATTTTCATTTTGAGAGGAGCTCAACAAGGTAGAGAGGGACGGGCTTATAAACCGGTGTGAGCGCCCTTCGGTTGGCGAGGTGGGACTAAACTATGACCGCAACGAGGACCAACCCTTTAGTCCCGGTTTGTGGCACAAACCGGGACTAATGGTCATGGGCCAGGGGCGAGGCGCATTGGTCCCGGTTCGTGCGTGGAACCGGGACCAAAAGGTCCAGACGAACCGGGACCAGTGGCCCACATGGCCTGGCCGGCCCCCTGGGCTCACGAACCGGGACTAATGCACCCCATGGGTCCCGGTTCGTGCGGAACCGGGACTAATGGGTTGGCCAGGCCCGAACGAAAGCCCTGTTTTCTACTAGTGATAGTTAAGATCTCAGCTTTCTGATATTCTTTTATTTGATTATGAGACCGAAGAAACGTGACTTCATCCGGTCTAGCTAGAACGTGACTGTGATCATCACTGAAACTGCTGACATACCAAACGTCACGTTCTTTATGAAGTTTCAAAGTTATATACGCATCGCAGAAGCAACGAGTCTCCCCTCTCAGCCTGCGGGTCCTGCCTTCCATTGTACAAAGTTTTGCCTGTCGTTTCCCAGCTCTCGCACACATATACTGTTGGAAATATGCCCTAGAGGCAATAATAAATAGGTTATTATTATATTTCCTTGTTCATGATAATCGTTTATTATCCATGCTAGAATTGTATTGATAGGAAACTCAGATACATGTGTGGATACATAGACAACACCATGTCCCTAGTAAGCCTCTAGTTGACTAGCTCGTTGATCAATAGATGGTTACGGTTTCCTGACCATGGACATTAGATGTCGTTGATAACGGGATCACATCATTAGGAGAATGATGTGATGGACAAGATCCAATCCTAAGCCTAGCACAAGATCGTGTAGTTCGTATGCTCAGAGCTTTTCTAATGTCAAGTATCATTTCCTTAGACCATGAGATTGTGCAACTCCCGGACACCGTAGGAATGCTTTGGGTGCACCAAACGTCACAACGTAACTGGGTGGCTATAAAGGTGCACTACAGGTATCTCCGAAAGTGTCTGTTGGGTTGGCACGAATCGAGACTGGGATTTGTCACTCCGTGTAAACGGAGAGGTATCTCTGGGCCCACTCGGTAGGACATCATCATAATGTGCACAATGTGACCAAGGAGTTGATCACGGGATGATGTGAGTTACGGAACGAGTAAAGAGACTTGCCGGTAACGAGATTGAACAAGGTATAGGGATACCGACGATCGAATCTCGGGCAAGTAACATACCGATAGACAAAGGGAATTGAATACGGGATTGATTGAATCCCCGACATCGTGGTTCATCCGATGAGATCATCGTGGAACATGTGGGAGCCAACATGGGTATCCAGATCCCGCTGTTGGTTATTGACCGGAGAACGTCTCGGTCATGTCTGCATGGTTCCCGAACCCGTAGGGTCTACACACTTAAGGTTCGATGACGCTAGGGTTATAAGGAAAGTATGTACGTGGTTACCGAATGTTGTTCGGAGTCCCGGATGAGATCCCAGACGTCACGAGGAGTTCCGGAATGGTCCGGAGGTAAAGATTTATATATGGGAAGTCCTGTTTTGGTCACCGGAAAAGTTTCGGGTGATATCGGTAATGTACCGGGACCACCGGGAGGGTCCCGGAGGTCCACCAAGTGGGGCCACCAGCCCCAGAAGGCTGCGTGGGCCAAGTGTGGGAGGGGACCAGCCCCACGTGGGCTGGTGCGCCCCCCACCAAGGCCCAAGGCACATGGGAGAGTGGGAGGGGGCAAACCCTAGGTCCAGATGGGCCTTAAGGCCCACCCTAGTGGCGCCCCCCCCTCTCCTCCCCTTGGCCGCCACCCCTAGATGGGATCTAGGGCTGGCCGCCAGCCCTTGGGGGCGGAAACCCTAGAGGGGTGCAGCCCCTTCCCCCCTATATATAGTTGAGGTTTGGGGCTGCCCAAGACACGAGAACGTCTCTCTTTCGGCGCAGCCCTACCCCTCTCCCTTCTCCTCCTCTCCCACGGTGCTTGGCGAAGCCCTGCGGGATTGCCACGCTCCTCCATCACCACCACGCCGTCGTGCTGCTGCTGGATGGAGTCTTCCCCAACCTCTCCCTCTCTCCTTGCTGGATCAAGGCGTGGGAGACGTCACCAGGCTGCACGTGTGTTGAACGCGGAGGCACCGTTCTTCGGTGCTTAGATCGGAATCAACCGCGATCTGAATCGCTACGAGTACGACTCCTTCATCCGCGTTCTTGCAACGCTTCCGCATCGCGATCTACAATGGTATGTAGATGCACTCCCCTTCCCCTCGTTGCTAGATTACTCCATAGATTGATCTTGGTGATGCGTAGAAAATTTTGAATTTCTGCTACGTTCCCCAACAGTGGCATCATGAGCTAGGTCTATGCGTAGTTTCTATGCACGAGTAGAACACAAAGCAGTTGTGGGCGTAGATGTTGCCAATTCTTCTTGCCGCTACTAGTCTTATCTTGTTTCGGCGGCATTGTGGGATGAAGCGGCCCGTACCGAGCTTACACGTACGCTTACGTGAGACAGGTTCCACCGACTGACATGCACTAGTTGCATAAGGTGGCTAGCGGGTGTCTGTCTCTCCCACTTTAGTCGGAACGGATTCGATGAAAAGGGTCCTTATGAAGGGTAAATAGAAATTGGCATATCACGTTGTGGTTTTACGTAGGTAAGAAACGTTCTTGCTAGAAACCTATACAAGCCACGTAAAAAAAAACTTGCAACAACAATTAGACGACGTCTAACTTGTTTTTGCAGCATGTGCTATGTGATGTGATATGGCCAGAAGATGTGATGAATGATATATGTGATGTATGAGATTGATCATATTCTTGTAATAGGAATCACGACTTGCATGTCGATGAGTATGACAACCGGCAGGAGCCATAGGAGTTGTCTTTATTTTTTGTATGACCTGCGTGTCATTGAATAACGCCATGTAAATTACTTTACTTTATTGCTAAGCGCGTTAGCCATAGAAGTAGAAGTAATCGTTGGCGTGACAACTTCATGAAGACACAATGATGATGGAGATCATGATGTCATGCCGGTGACAAAGATGATCATGGTGCCCCGAAGATGGAGATCAAAGGAGCAAAATGATATTGGCCATATCATGTCACTATTTGATTGCATGTGATGTTTATCATGTTATGCATCTTATTTGCTTAGAACGACGGTAGCATAAATAAGATGATCCCTCATTAAAAATTTCAAGAGACGTGTTCCCCCTAACTGTGCACCGTTGTGAAGGTTCGTTGTTTCGAAGCACCACGTGATGATCGGGTGTCATAGATTCTAACGTTCGAATACAACGGGTGTTGACGAGCCTAGCATGTACAGACATGGCCTCGGAACACATGCGAAACACTTAGGTTTACTTGACGAGCCTAGCATGTACAGACATGGCCTCGGAACACAAGAGACCGAAAGGTCGAACATGAGTCGTATAGTAGATACGATCAACATGGAGATGTTCACCGATGATGACTAGTCCGTCTCACGTGATGATCGGACACGGCCTAGTTTGACTCGGATCATGTATCACTTAGATGACTAGAGGGATGTCTATCTGAGTGGGAGTTCAAAATCAGATGAACTTCATTATCATGAACATAGTCAAAAAGGTCTTTGCAAATTATGTCATAGCTTGCGCTTTAGTTCTACTCGTTAAGATATGTTCCTAGAGAAAATTTAGTTGAAAGTTGATAGTAGCAATTATGCGGACTGGGTCCGTAAACTGAGGAGTGTCCTCATTGCTGCACAGAAGGCTTATGTCCTTAATGCACCTCTCGGTGTGCTGAACCTCAGCGTCATCTGTAGATGTTACGAAACATCTGACATACACGTTTTGATGACTACATGATAGTTCTGTGCGTATTGCTAACGGTTTAGAATTGTGGCACCAAAGACGGTTTTGAAACGTCGCAGAACATATGAGATGTTATGAAGACTGAAATTGGGATTTCAGACTAGTGCCCACGTCAAGAGGTATGAGACCTCTGACAAGTTTCTTAAGCCTGCAAACTAAGGGAGAAAAGCTCAATCGTTGAGCATGTGCTCAGATTGTCTGAGTACCACAATCACTTGAATCGAGTGGGAGTTAATCTCCCAGATGAGATAGTGATGGTTCTCCATAGTCACTGCCACCAAGCTAGTAGAGCTTCGTGATGAACTATAACATATCAGGGATAGTTATGATGATCCTTGAGCTATTCGCGATGTTTGACACCGCGAAAGTAGAACTCAAGAAGGAGCATCAATTGTTGATGGTTAGTAAAACCACTAGTTTCTAGAAGGGCAAGGGCAAAAGGGATACTTCATGAAACAGCAAATCATTTGCTGCTCTAGTGGAGAATCCCAAGGTTGAACCCAAACCAGAGACTAAGTCCTTCTGTAATGAGAGGAACGGTCACTGAAGCAGTACTACCCTAGATACTTGGTAGATGAGAAGGCAGGCAAGGTCGACAGAAGTATATTGGATATACATTATATGAATGTGTACTTTACTAGTACTCCTACCAGCACCAGGGTATTAGATACCGGTTCGGTTGCTAAGTGTTAGTAACTCGAAATAAAAGCTGCGGAATAAATGGAGACTAGCTAAAGGTGAGATGACGATGTATGTTGGAAGTGTTTCCAAGGTTGATGTGATCAAACATCGCATGCTCCCTCTACCATCGAGATTGGTGTTTGCGTTGAGCATAAACATGATTGGATTATGTTTATCGCAATACGGTTATTCATTTAAGGAGAATAATGGTTACTCTGTTTATTTGAATAATACCTTCAATGGTCTTGCACCTAAAATGAATCTCGATCGTAGTGATACACATGTTCATGCCAAAAGTAATGATAATACCACATACTTGTGGCACTGCTATTTGAGTCATATTTTGGGGTAAAACGCATGAAGAAGCTCCATGTAGATGGATCTTTGGACTCACTCGTTTTTGAAAAGATTGAGACATGCGAACCATGTCTATTGGTATATATGCATGAAGAAACTCCATGCAGATGGATCGTTTGGACTCACTTGATTTTGAATCACTTGAGACATGCAAATCATACCACATGGGCAAGATGACTGAAAGGCCTCGTTTTCAATAAGATGGAACAAGAGAGCAACTTATTGGAAGTAATACATTTTGATGTATGCAGTCCAATGAGTGCTGAGGCATGCAGTGGATATCGTTATGTTCTTACTTCACAGATGATTTGAGTAGATGCTGAGTGTATTTACTCGATGAAACACAAGTCTAAATTATTGAAAGGTTCAAGTAATTTCAGAGTGAAGTTGAAGATCGTCGTGACAAGAGGATAAAATGTCTGTGATATAATCATAGAGATGAGTATCTGAGTTACGAGTTTGGCACACAATTAAGACATTGTGGAAAGTGTTTCACAATTAATACCGCCTGGAACACCACAGAGTGATGGTGTGTCCGAACATCATAACTGCACCCTATTGGATATGGTGCAAACCATGATGTCTCTTATCGAATTACCACTATCGTTTATGGGTTAGGCATTAGAGACAACCGCATTCACTTTAAAAGGGGCACCACGCAATTCCGTTGAGACGACACCGTTTAGAGAAACCAAAGTTGTCGTTTCTTAAAAGTTTGGGGCTGCGATGCTTATGTGAAAAAGTTTCAGGCTGATAAGCTCGAACCCAAAGCGGATAAATGCGTCTTCATAGAATACCCAAAAACAGTTGGTATACCTCCTATTTCAGATCTGGAAGCAAAAGTAATTGCTTCTAGAGACAGGTCCTTTCTCGAGGAAAAGTTTCTCTCGAAAGAATTGAGTGGGAGGATGGTGGAGACTTGATAAGGTTATTGAACCGTCACATCAACTAGTGTGTAGCAGGGCACAGGAAGTTGTTCCTATGGCATCTACACCAATTGAAGTGGAAGCTCATGGTAGTGATCATGAAACTTCGGATCAAGTCACTGCCAAACCTCGTAGGACGACGAGGATGCGTGCTACTTCAGAGTGGTACGTGATCCTGTCTGAGATATCATGTTGTTGGACAATACTGAACCTACGAGCTATGGAGAAGCGATAGTGGGCCCATATTCCGACAAATGGTTAGAAGCCATGAAATCCGAGATAAATGGAACTTTGAGATGAAGACGGACGTGGACGGTAATGTTACCGTCTATGAAGCTCGACTTGTGGCTAAGAGTATTTCCACAAGTTCAAGGAGTTGACTACGATGAGATTTTCTCATCCGTAGCGATGCTTAAGTCCGTCGGAATCATGTTAGCATTAGCTGCATTTATGAAATCTGGCAGATGGATGTCAAAACAAGTTTCCTTACCTGTTTTCGTAAGGAAAGGTTGTATGTGATACAATCAGGAAGGTTTTGTCGATCCTAAGGATGCTAAAAGATATGCTAGCTCCAGCGATCCTTCCATGGACTAGAGCAAGCATCTCGGAGTTAGAATATACGCTTTGATGGAGTGATCAAAGTTTTTGGGTTTATACAAAGTTTGTTAGAAACTTGTATTTACAATAAAGTGAGTGGGAGCGCTACAACATTTCTGATAAGTATATGTGAATGACATATTGTTGATCCGAAATGATGTAATATTTCTGGAAAGCATAAAGGGTTGTTTGAAAGGAGTTTTTCAAAGGAAAACCTGGATAAAAGCTGCTTACATATTGGGCATCAAGATCTATAGAGATAGATCAAGACGCCCGATGATACTTTGAAAGAACGCACACCTTGCCATGATTTTGAAAGATTTCAAAATAGATCAGCAAAGAAGGAGTTCTTGGCTGTGTTACAAGGTGTGAGTATTGAGTAAGACTCAGGACCTGACCACAGCAAAAGAGAGAGAAAGGACGAAGGTCGTCCCCTATGCTTCAGACGTAGGCTCTACAGTATGCTATGCTGTGTACCGCACATGAAGTGTGCCTTGCCATGAGTTGGTCAAGGGGTACAATAGTGATCCGGGAATGGATCACATGACAGCGGTCGAACTTATCCTTAGTATCTAGTGGACTAAGGAATTTTCTCGATTATGGAGGTGAAAAGGAGTTCGTCGTAAAGGGTTACGTCGATGCGAACTTTGACACTAATCCGGATGACTCTGAGTAGTAAACCGGATTCGTATAGTAGAGCAATTATTTGAGATGGCTCCAAATAGCGCGTGGTAGCATCCACAAGATGACATAGATATTCGTAAAGCAAACACGGATCTGAAAGGTTCAGACCCGTTGACTAATAACCTCTCTCACAAGCATAACATGATCAAACCAGAACTCACTGAGTGTTAATCACATAGTGATGTGAACTAGATTGTTGGCTCTAGTAAACTCTTTGGATGTTGGTCACATGGTGATGTGACCTATGAGTGTTAATCACATGGTGATGTGGACTAGATTATTGACTCTAGTGCAAGTGGGAGACTGTTGGAAATATGCCCTAGAGGCAATAATAAATAGGTTATTATTATATTTCCTTGTTCATGATAATCGTTTATTATCCATGCTAGAATTGTATTGATAGGACACTCAGATACATGTGTGGATACATAGACAACACCATGTCCCTAGTAAGCCTCTAGTTGACTAGCTCGTTGATCAATAGATGGTTACGGTTTCCTGACCATGGACATTAGATGTCGTTGATAATGGGATCACATCATTAGGAGAATGATGTGATGGACAAGATCCAATCCTAAGCCTAGCACAAGATCGTGTAGTTCGTATGATCAGAGCTTTTCTAATGTCAAGTATCATTTCCTTAGACCATGAGATTGTGCAACTCCCGGACACCGTAGGAATGCTTTGGGTGCACCAAACGTCACAACGTAACTGGGTGGCTATAAAGGTGCACTACAGGTATCTCCGAAAGTGTCTGTTGGGTTGGCACGAATCGAGACTGGGATTTGTCACTCCGTGTAAACGGAGAGGTATCTCTGGGCCCACTCGGTAGGACATCATCATAATGTGCACAATGTGACCAAGGAGTTGATCACGGGACGATGTGAGTTACGGAACGAGTAAAGAGACTTGCCGGTAACGAGATTGAACAAGGTATAGGGATACCGACGATCGAATCTCGGGCAAGTAACATACCGATAGACAAAGGGAATTGAATACGGGATTGATTGAATCCCCGACATCGTGGTTCATCCGATGAGATCATCGTGGAACATGTGGGAGCCAACATGGGTATCCAGATCCCGCTGTTGGTTATTGACCGGAGAACGTCTCGGTCATGTCTGCATGGTTCCCGAACCCGTAGGGTCTACACACTTAAGGTTCGATGATGCTAGGGTTATAGGGAAAGTATGTACGTGGTTACCGAATGTTGTTCGGAGTCCCAGATGAGATCCCGGATGTCACGAGGAGTTCCGGAATGGTCCGGAGGTAAAGATTTATATATGGGAAGTCCTGTTTTGGTCACCGGAAAAGTTTCGGGTGATATCGGTAATGTACCGGGACCACCGGGAGGGTCCCGGGGGTCCACCAAGTGGGGCCACCAGCCCCAGAAGGCTGTGTGGGCCAAGTGTGGGAGGGGACCAGTCCCAGGTGGGCTGGTGCCCCCCCCCACCAAGGCCCAAGGCGCATGGGAGAGTGGGAGGGGGCAAACCCTAGGTCCAGATGGGCCTTAAGGCCGACCCTAGTGGCGCCCCCCCTCTCCTCCCCTTGGCCGCCACCCCTAGATGGGATCTAGGGCTGGCCGCCAGCCCTTGGGGGTGGAAACCCTAGAGGGGGCGCAACCCCTTCCCCCCTATATATAGTTGAGGTTTGGGGCTGCCCACGACACGAGAACGTCTCTCTTTCGGCGCAGCCCTACCCTCTCCCTTCTCCTCCTCTCCCACGGTGCTTGGCGAAGCCCTGCAGGATTACCACGCTCCTCCATCACCACCACGCCGTCGTGCTGCTGCTGGATGGAGTCTTCCCCAACCTCTCCCTCTCTCCTTGCTGGATCAAGGCGTGGGAGACGTCACCAGGCTGCACGTGTGTTGAACGCGGAGGCACCGTTCTTCGGTGCTTAGATCGGAATCAACCGCGATCTAAATCGCTACGAGTACGACTCCTTCATCCACGTTCTTGCAACGCTTCCGCATCGCGATCTACAATGGTATGTAGATGCACTCCCCTTCCCCTCGTTGCTAGATTACTCCATAGATTGATCTTGGTGATGCGTAGAAAATTTTGAATTTCTGCTACGTTCCCCAACATATACTTTCTCAAGCGCTTAGTTCCCTCAGGACCGTTCGAATATTTTAGTGAGTCCTTTCTTACGCTGAAACCACGCTCGTAAGCATACTGGTTATAGAAATTGTAAGCCTCTCCTAGTGACTTGAACGTCTTCCTCATGACCTTCCAATGCATGTCCAATGATTCTTGCTGATATTCATCAAATCCGATGTCGAAATTAAACAGATCATCACCAACATGCTCATCCTTCCCGCTTGTACCATTTACATCTCCCTGTAAATTAATGCATTAAACAATTTATGTGAGTCAGTTATTATTTTAATATGTAACGTACGTAAGTTTCAAAACTTACTTTGCTGGAGCTGTCATCATGAGATGCATCAACGTGCGATTTGTCACTTTCATCGTCCACAATATTCCTCACAAAGTCCCCGTCCTCGTCCATCTGCGCACATTGCAAAAAAATACATGTAAGCGCTCATATGGTTATTATGTCATTTCTTCTCTAATTTTTTTAAAAACATAGCCGGAGTGCACTTTCAGCAAATGAATCATCTATATCCATATCATCATCATCATCGCCATGTCGTTGCATGATGCAAAAAAACATGTAATTGTCCGTGCGGTTTATCATATTTATTGTTCTTATCAACATTGATCACACTTACATTGCCACTATAAGATTCATCCAAACTCATGTAGTTCTCCTCAACAGGTTCATCCATATTCAGTGACGAGGTTTCGTTGTCCTCGCCGTAATCATCGCCATCCTAATCGCCCTCCTCCTCTAACTATACATGTTAAAAAAATTCTAAGATCAATCAAGCACCGTGTAACATCATCCCTAAAACAATTATTTCATCAAGCACAACGATGTCTCAAACCAACCTCTTGCACGGCAGCGAGGATTTTAGCCGGATCCATTTTCTCCGATGACGAACGTGATGATGGCGTGACGTTGCTGGCCGGCGGAGGCAGGTGTCGACGGCGTGAGGACGATGGCTGCTCGTAGCAGGCGTAGTGCGCGGAGGGAGGCGGCGACGTAGATCACGGGTGGGCGGCCATCTGGGCGACGGGAATGGAACGCGGCGGCAACGGCGCCGGGGCACGCGCTGCGGCAGCGGCAACGGCAACGGCGCCGGGGCATGCGCGGCGGCCTGTTTGGGCGGCGACCCGGGCGACGGCGACTTCGTGCAGACGGGGGCCGACGTGGAGACAGCGTGGATGCGTTAGGGTTCAGGGTTTCGACGGCGGGCGTCGGCTGCTACCGTGTCTTTTTTTTCTCTCCAATAACTGTCGACGCCAACGTGGAGACGTGCGGGCGTACGGCGGCGACGTACGGCGACGGGTGCGGGTACGCGGGCGGGCGTACGTACAGCGACGGGTGCGGCATACGCGGGCGGGCGTACGACGTCGCGCGCGGACGTACAACGTTGGGTAGGTATTCCTATACCTAATGTAAAATGACCATACTATTCATTATACGTTTTAGGGGTTGTACCGAAGCACTCCCCATATATGTCTTCCCATTTCTCCAAGAAAGCAGAGCTCAATCTGCACCGCAGCTATACATTAGCTCGAACGAACGCGTCCGGCCGGGCTCGAACAGAACAGGAGCGAGGAGGACTGGACCGGAGATCAAAACCAACGTCAACCGCGAGCAATGGCGTCGGAGTGCCCCTTCGCCCATGGCGTCTCCCTCCCCGCGCACCGGCCGCCCCTCCCCTTCTTCACCTCCTGCAGGTAAGTATAACCAATCTGGCCTGTACGAGGGCGAATGGCCTGGTCGTGGCGGCGGCGAGGCCGGTCTCAGTGGGCGCTGCCAGGACTCCAGGAGGATCCTCGGCTCAGTCAGGTACGGTGAGCGTGCACAGCATCGCTGATCGATCCCTTCCATCCGTCGAGTGTCAAGAGCGGGCAACCTAAATAATCTCTCACACACGCTTGTTCTTTCTTCTCCAGATAACGCCGCGGAAGAGGCGGAGGTGGCCGTACCGCCGTCGGTGCCGGTGCGCGTCGCTTACGAGCTGCAGCTGGCCGGTCACCGGTACCTCGACGTTAGGTACATAACTAACCAACGCACAAACCACACAAGCATGCGCTGCCTCTGCTGCTCATCTACTCTGAAATAGTACTCTATTCTATCAAGTCTCAACTTAACTGACAGTAAATATTCAGTTCACAGTAAAGTACTTCCTCTATAAAAAAATATAAGAGTGTTTAGGTCACTACTTTAGTGATCTAAACGCTCTTATATTTCATTAAGGATGGAGAGTAGTACATAAAAAAGTTTCGTTGCACCATTCGATCAGATTTGCTGCTTGTGTAGAACGGAGGGTGAGTTCGGTGGTGGGCATCCGGTAGGAGCCGTGAACATACCCTACATGTAACTGGTGATGTCGGATTTTGACTGCCAAACCCAGGGGCATATCAATCTGGAATGATCCTGCTGCTTTGTATATGGATGCATGACACTCCTAGTTTATGGGGTGGATGGTCCATGGCTCATAGCTCAGAAGATGGATATATGGCTATTTAATTTGTTATAAGTTTGTGTTGTTATAAGTTTGTTGCTGTCATGGGGTGGATGATCCTGCTGCTTTGTATATGGATATACTGCAATTTCATTTATGTTGTTATAAGTTTGTTGCTGTCAGCATGAGTTAAGTTGCTGTCATTTATCGAAATTCTGAATGTGCTGGACTATATGTTCATTGGTACTACTTGTGATGCTGCTGCTGTACTACTTGGGAATTTTGTCAACTTGTGATGCTGCTGCTGTACCCGAGAGGCCCTTGAGTTTGCCGGAATGTGGATTAACTTCCGTTCCGGCAAATTCGGGTACTCCATATGTCCTATTTTCAGCAAAGGTCATGCTGAAATTTTCCGTGACTTTGCTAAAAATAGGACATATGGGGTACTTGCGACTAATGCATGGGCTGGGGTATCTTACTACTTAATTAAGTAGGATCAACCAGCGCTCTTTTCCTAGGCACTCGAGTAGGCGGTGCTGCTGATGCGATATGCCATATAGAGTACCCATATATATCAGTTAACCTAGGCTGCCTCGGCATCGATAAACCCTAAATGATGAAAACTTAACTTAGCATTTAGGGTGCCTCAGCGTCGATAAACCCTAAATGATAAAACCTTGGCTTTTAGGGTGCCTCGGTGTCGATAAAAACCTAAATGATGAAAGCTTAGGCTTTTAGGGTGCCTCGGCGTCGACAAACCCTAAATGATAAAAGCTTAGCTTTTAGGATGCCTCGGTTTCGACAAACCCTAAATGATGAGACCATGATCTTGTTCCTTGACAATAACCAACTTTTTGACCAAACTTTTTTCCTATTTAGAGCGAAACATGGCCCACAACGATGAGGCCGGCGGTTCGGGCGGCAAGGCATTCTGGAAGCTGTCCCAGGAGATGGAGGAAGAACCTCAGCGCTATGAGGACGCCGCGGAAGACACCGATCCTGACTACACAACCCCTAGTGGCGTCGGGGATGACACCATTGATGGTGCCGCCGAGGATGCCACCACGGATGATGGCGGCGCACGCACAGATGCCAGCCAACCAAAGAGGCAACGGAAGGACCGGCGCCCGAACGTGCTCGGCACTGTCAAGGAGGAATTTACTGAAGTGTCCTCCGAGGGGCATCCAACGGCGCCCAAAGAAATAGTCAAGGGGTACGCGGGACAGCTCGGGTGCATTCTCCAGAGCACCGTCTCGATCAACACCGAGAACCTAAGGCATCGTGACCGAGGGAATTTGCGCAACCTCCTCTTCACGAAGCTGCGCGAACGATACAAGTTCCCCGGTGACTTCGCAAACACACGCCTCTCAGGGAATAAAGTGAACAGTGCTGCCCTGACGAAGATGAGCAAGGCCCTGGCTACTTGGAAAGAAGCGGTGAAGAGCATGATTGAAAAAGGTGATAGTTATGAGAAGATCAAGGAGAAAAATCCTTCGATCAGCGAAGCTGACTACTGGGAGTTCAAGATCAAGTGCGAGAGCGGCGCATCCGAGGAATCAAGTCAGTGGGGGAAAGAGATGCGGGACTTGAACTTAGGGGTCCACAAACTCGGTCCTCGCGGTTACAGAGTAGCGGAACCTATATGGGACAAGGAGGACGCGGAGCGTGCCGAGCAAGGCCTACCGCCCCGCTTCGAGAAATACCGTGACAAGAAGACCAGGAACTATGTCAGGGCCCGGTACAAGACTGACCCGGTAACCAAGGAGCTTACCACGGATCCGAACACCAAGGCGCTTGAGCGTGTTCTGGTAAGGAATACACCCCCGCGTAATTAGCCAAATTTCTAAATGGTTGCATTTTAGTTAATGAAGCCAAATTTCTAAATGGTTCACGTTCCTTCCGCAGGAAACTGAAAGCAGTAGCGCGGGGTCGTCTCAGAGCTCCCCATTCGACACCCCTTTAAATAGGGCGTTGAACATAATGAAAAACAAGGATAAGCTCAGTAAGCCGTCGTCAGCTGGTCGTGTGACCGGCAAAGGCTTGTCCACGAAATGGTCGGAATACTATACTACTGGGCGAAAGGAGAGAAAGACCAGCTCGGAAAGCCACCAGCGCGAGGTTGAACAACTCAAGGCACAAGTGGCGCGGATTACGGAGATGGTCGAAGAGCAAGTGCGAGACCAACTGGGAGCGACGATCACCACCATTATACCTACCTTGGTTTTTGGGCTGCAGGCGAGGGTGGCGGGCGGCCAACAGGGGCCGCCCCCGATTCCCAGCTTCACGGGTAGCAACTCGCGCAACGCGCCGGCGGCGCCATTGGTGTCTCCGGCGGAGGCGGCATTGGTGTCTCCCGCGGCGGCGGCATTGGTGTCTCCGGCGGAGGTGGCATTGGTGTCTCCCGCGGCGGCGCCGCCATTGCAGCTTAATGCACCCGAGTGTGGGAAGAATACGCCGGCCGGCACCTCGGAAGCAAGCGGCCCCTCCGTCAATTGCAGGCCCGCCGTTGGCGGTGCCTCGACATTAGCCGAGCTCGACGCCATCACGGTAACTAATTAAGCCTCTTGGCCGATGACTTCATCTCCTTGCCTTTGACGACTGGGCATCCCTGATGCCCTACATGTTTTCGCAGGGCACCGCCGACGTTCCGTGCACTCTCTTGCACTTCATGAACGACGAGTTGGTCGATGTCGCCAAGGGCAGAATCGTTCAACCGGGCAGCCGCATGTTCCACAGTAATCCGATGCCACCCACCGTTTATAGGGTTCAACTGGTTCGGGTGCTGCCGGGCTTCGACGACATGTTACCTCCGTATCGACCCCATGGGGCCGACAAAGATGATGTGATGACCCTCAGCGCCTGCATAAGCTGGCCCATGCTTTGCCCGAAGAGCCAGATTCGTTTGGGGGCGGGGGACACCACCCCACAGACAACACCGCCAGTCGTGCCGGCGCCAAGCCATGGCAAGACCCCCGCAATGATACCGGACATGCCGGACATGCATATGGCACAGGATCCGGACGACGACGACGACGACGGTACATTTACCAACGTCGATAAGTACTTCAACGAACATGGGTACGGTGACGAATTCTTGGGGCCTCCTTCTCAAGAACCCAACCCTGTAAAAGACGATCTAGCTGGTACCGCGGAGAAACCCAATTGCAACAGGCGTCGTCTGGCATTCAGTTCTCTGGAGACGCCTCCAGCTGCCGCCTTCACCAAGCCTCAGATAGCCGAGGTGCGAAATATTATCAGCCCCATCACACCCAAGAAGGCGGTCTCTGAGCAGAACTCGATCCCATTACAGCAGAAGAAGAAGGGACGGAAAAGAAAGACTAACAAGGGTGCGAGCCAGCCGGCACCGAGTACGATCCGTGCTCAGGACGGTCCACATGTGCTATGCAGAGGGTGCATGTGGCGGGTAGGCCGATGCTACCGACTAATCTGCTCAATGCTGCAACTGGTGCTATGCGGAGTCTGCATGACAGTGTTCTTTGTTTGGAGAAGCGGCGTCTCTCCGAGAATGATGTGGGATACCGGGTTTTCGTGGCCAAGGTGCCAGAGGGCAAGGGCTTTGTGGATAGCACCATCGGGGGTACGATCGTCCTACGGTTTGATGACATCTTCGCTATGTTTAACCTTCATCCGCTGCACTACACCTTCGTTCAGCTATTTTCGCTGAGTATGGAGATGCGGATCATTAGATACAAGACCCCGGACATCGTGATAGTCGACCCCTTCTACATGCGTGCCAAGATCTTGGGCAGCGCTGGGGACCGGCAAGTCGCGAGTTCATACCTCGAAGGCGTCATTCTGGCAAACCCAGATAAGGATAACTTCCTCGTGTCTTACTTTCCCGAGTAAGTCATCCCCTCACCGCCCCGTAAAATATGATTTCTTAGATTTTGATCGTTCTTTTTTTCTAACATTCCGTGTTTTGTGCAGTGACACACATTGCACACTCATCCTCTTAAGCCCAAAATGTTCCATGGCCACGTATTTCGACTCGGACCGTCAGTCGAAGAAAGACTACACAAATATCAAGAAAGTTCTTGATGATGTTCTCCCCGGCTACGCCAGATCTGGCGGCACCTTCAACAGGCCAGTTCGTAGGTATGGCAAGCACGTGTTCACCCACAATACGATGTTCCCCTGCGTCAAGGAGCCGCCTGCCGGTCAGAAGGATGCCTACTACGCCCTCCATCACATGCGGGGGATCGTACGGGACCATAATCACCTTCTGCTACCAAATAATCTCAAAGATTGGGTCGCACGCTTGTCGGCAATCCAGGACGTGGACATCAGACAAGAATTCTTTCGCATCCAGTCGGAGTTTGCGGAAATCATCCATCAAGATGTCCTTCGTACCTCGGGGCAGTTCTACCTCAGATATCAACCGTCCAACAGTGAGATAGAAACAACGCTACAAATGTAGGCTGACAACACTCGCGATTTCATGACCATCACGACAGACGACGGCTTCATCCACGCTCCGGTCCCTGAGTCAAGTCGAAAGTAGTGATGCTATGTAGTTCTGAAATATCGATTAGCTCATGTTGTAATTAAACTTTAATGAACTTGTATGTCTCTTTGGTTTGGACAGTCGCTCAACTTATATGTAATCGATGCTATTTATTAGTAGGACCATGAATCGTGCTATTAATGTCTTGCTTTTCTCTTCCAATCCTTTTGTTGCATACTTATATATTGCTTATGTATTGTCTGTGAATTTCTACTAACGTTTTGTTTGGATAGTGCATAGAGATGTCGTCGTATGTCGTGTACAAGGGTAAGGTTCCCGGAGTCTACGACGACTGGGAGGAGTGTCGAAGACAGGTTCACCGTTTTAGCGGTAACAGTTACAAAGGGTACACGACTAGGGCGGAGGCGGAAGCTAGATACGCACGCTATCTAGCGGGAGAGAGGAGGAACCGGATGAAGACCAGTTTCATCACGATGATGCTCATCGTGATGACCGTAGCTCTCTTCTATGTGATGGTAGTTTAGATGATCGATATCGACTTGTAATGTGAAGACAAACTCGCTACTCGCGGTCTCGAGACTTGTAATGTTCTAACTTTGTTCGGTATTTTAAATTCGGAGACTAGCTAATATGATGAATTGTATTCGGAGACCAATCTTCTATTGTATTCGATGAATCTGCTGTTTATATGTTTTGTTGTCTATACTCTGTGCAGTAATATATTTTGTAACATGTGCAAATATCAGAAAAGAAAAAAATTCCTAATATTCATACTAGTGGCGCACCATACAACACATTAGTGGCGCAGTGCTATAAAAAATACTAGTGGCACATTGTCTGTTAGTGCGCCATTAGTAACCTAGAGCACAAGGTAAATATGGCCCCCTGGAAGGCATACTAATGGCGCACCATCAGACATACTAATGGCGCACTGCCTGGTGCGCCACTACTGTCTGATATACTAATGGCGCACCAGGGGTGCGCCATTAGTATTAGTTACTAATGGCGTGATAATAGTGGCGCACCTGTAGTGCGCCATTAATGGCCAAAACAGGTGCGCCACTAACAGCCCTTTTCCTAGTAGTGTTAGTTGGTGAGAGATGGACCGCCTGGATGCTCTTGGTTCGGAGATTGATAGAAGTTCAACTCTTGGACCAGCCGGATTCAACACAATGGAAGTTAACTAAGAATGGGATGTTTACGGTGAAATCATTCTATATGGATCTGATTAACTCTGGCCCCCTGTCAAGGTCGCTGCACATTTGGAAGGTTAAGATTCCTTCGCGTATTAAAATCTTCATGTGGTTTGTCCACAAGCAAGTGATACTCACAAAGGACAACTTAATTAAGAGGCGATGGGTAGGCAGTTCGCGGCGTTGTTTTTGTGATCATGATGAAACAATACAACACTTATTTCTTGAATGCCCACTTGCCAAGTTACTTTGGAGAACGATTCATATAGCTTTTAATATTAATCCTCCAGTAGATATTGCCTCTTTGTTTGGGACGTGGTTAGCTGGGTGGAACAGATTACGTGGTTAGCAAAATTTGACATAAATAAGAAAATGTCTACTCTTTCATTCAGAACTTGCACTTTATTTGAAAATCAACATGGTATAAGAAAAAACATGGTAAAGACAAAAACATATAGTAAACTTCATCCGATGGTCTATCACTATCTTTCGACGTCAGGTTTCTCATAATTTGTTGAATCCTTAGCACAACCTATACGAAACTGATGGAGGCCTCATCAAATTGATCATGATTAGTCCAAGATGAACGCAATCAAACCGCGATGGTAGCTCCTTCCTTTTTCAGTAAACTAACGATTTATGGAACATCAGAATAGTTGATAAATTTTTAGACACTCCCAATCACGAGTCCTTAATTCTGTGTCATCGTGATGCTACCTCCAGCGAATAATGTAGTACAAATTGATTCTTTAAGATATTATCAAACCCATGACATGCACTTGATACAGGACGGCACTCACTCGTTCTTAATAAAGTCCATGCCCCCTCTAATCGAGCCCGCACAGAGCAACCTTGACATGCTAGACTGGAGGTCTCTATACATGCGACGATATGCTTAGTTAACCGATGCCTCCCTCTAATACGGGCACCAATTTAATAGAAACTTTTAGCTACAAAATTCTAAAATGCAATGGTGTAATGAGAGAAAACTTAAAAGCCTAACCTTGGATCAGCTAAATACTACACAAGTCAGTAAATTGCTTCCAGTACACAATCAGTAAATTAATACGTGCAACCAAAAAGATCTGATGTAATGGGATAAAACTATATAAATAACTTGGGATCAGCTAAATAGTCAAAATGTAGGATCCCAGAAATCCTAACAATACTATGAATTGGCAGTGGACTAACAGGAATGTAAGTGCAAACCTTTCTTTCTCTTTAAATTCTTGAGGATGGTAAAATTTTGTTACAAGCGTTCAAGATTCAGTTCTAACATTTTGGGGTTGCTAATGCATTGCAAGTAATCAATGTTTAACTACAATGTTATCCAAAGTTCATGTGAGTTGAGTGATATCTCATTTAGTTTTATGTCATACAAATAACGTGCAATTTTGAAATTATGTTTTTTGGAGCCCACATGTTGCAATCCCAATCTAATACAATTACGACAGAACCAATAGTGAAATGATGCAAAAGGATTTACCTGAGTACAGGGACTACCGTAGGTAAAGAAAAACCATTCTCTGACAAAACACAAAACTGATGGGAAATACAAATCAAATCAAGCAGAACTGGGGACAATACTATATGTTGTTTAAAAAGTCATCAATATGTAGTTTTAGTAATACACTATTGATTAGTAGACAGAATATCACATTCAATCTTTCCACGTGCAGTTGCTAGCAACCTCTGTCGTTTAGCGAGGATGTGGTAGTTGTGGTGTTAGTAAACAAATTCAAAATGATAGTACAACCTGGTCTCATGGCATTCCAGACGGCCTATTTAGATGAAGCAAGAGCAACCATGTCCTATAAAAGAAAGATATATCAGCTTCACAAATATACTACTGAAAATATACCAATTAAACATACACATCTCTCTATGGTTCTACCTTCTATATATTATTTATATATTTCTAGTTTTTTATATCAATTCTTTCACACAGAGTTACTACAAGGAGGCTTCATTCTACTGCTAGTAGATGTCTCTCTCTAAGCTATTTATATAGCCCTTTCAAAATGAATTGCTTAAAATGCCTACGGATGGACTTGAAGGTGGATGCATATATGAAAAAACATCATTTTTCAGAGGCCATACTGATAACGTATTCAATAGTTTTTTGAGTTATATTGAAAATGTGGCCGCCAACAAACAAAATTTCAAAATTGCACGTTATTTGTAAGCCATAAAACTAAATGAGATAGCACTCAAGTCACATGAAATTTGGATAACATTGCAGTTAAGCAATGATTACTTGCAATGGATTAGCAACCCCAAAATGTTAGAACTGAATCTTGAACACCTGTAACAAAATGTTACCATCCTCAAGAATTTAAAGAGAGAAAGGTTTGCGCTTACTTTCCTCTGCTTATGTGTTGTGTTGTTCTGTTTGTCCACTGCAAATGGAATATATTCGGTGCTTCAACATATTTCCTGGTAATATGGAAGAAAGAAATTTATTACAAATACCATCGATATGTCATTCAACTGCTGGAAAAATAGTATTATGTAATACAAAAGTATTAGAAGTGATGGAAGATGGATTCAGAAACACCAATGACATGCACTCGTATTTTTAAGTCTTCATACTATAGAGTTAACTACCTGCAAGTTATATGCGCATAAATAATCACAACACTTGGATAGCACCTACACATGGGATTAGATATTTAATTCACATAATCAGTTCTTCTGCTTCCATAAATTCAGAATTGCATAAAAAAGTATGTGTCTATGGAGTATAGATAAGGATTTGAATTGTTGACGCAGGGCCAACTGAGCCGTCCACTTGCCAAGTGCTTTTCTAGCATGGACGATGTGCACATGGTGCAAAGCTGGCTGAAGGAGTTGATAGATCAGATCCCGGCAAGACTCACACATACTTAACTTTGGTTGCCCTTGCCTTGATTGATTCACACACTGGCAAGGTTGCACACACAGAGGAAGACTCGATGGATTCTTGCCGGCTAGAAACAAACACAAGCAAGCACGCAGGTGGGAAAACAATATGTATATAGTGATTTTACCTCATAAAAGTTTGGTGGCTCCACTCCATAAGTTTGAAATTCGTGATGTTGGCAGCCTGAAACTAAAAGAGAAATAATGATCTCCTTCATAAATATCAACAAAAGGAGAATGGGTTATTTGGGCGACCAATCAAAATCCTTGAAAGTTCAATACATCAGTTGGCAGCAAGTGTGTACCTGCAAAGCAATTCTTTCTCTGAGTCGCATGTAAATAGATTCGTAACATGGTGTATGTGTGGCAGATAGCACTATCAGATTCGTAATAAGACGCTGAACTATCCGAAAAATAAAAAGTCCCTGCAATGGCAGCTAGCACACACGCATCTTCCCATCCCATCCGCAGCATCATCTCTACCTGCACCCTCAAATCACTGAATGAGTTCCCAACTTGCATCCACATCCAAAAGCGAGTGCAGCAACCACTCTGCCATGTAAACACAGGAAACAAACATCATAGATTGACCGAGTAGCATCAAGATCAGATCAGGACAAGGAGAGCCCGTGTCAGGACCCTGACAGTCAGCCCATACTACGTGCCTGTATAAGCAGTGGCGGATCCAGAAATTCAATATTGAGTGCTCTTTTTTTTTGCACCCTAATAGTCAAGCCAATTGGTTCACAGCAATACGAATTTCACAATAGCAACAATATCTGAAAAGATTAAGAAAATTACAAAATAGAAGGAGAAAACTACAATATGTCATGGCTTAAGGACGAGATATGACAACATCATCGTTCACTTGAAAAAAGAATTCCGTCCCAATTAATGTAATCAAGTTATGCATCAAATCTTCCTCCGTGAAATCCATAGAAAAAAGGTGTGCAAGCTTAACCAGGTGTCATCTACAACTTACAATTCAAAGATAATTCAAGACATGCTCTACTGCCTACAATTCAAAGATAATTATTTTTTTCCTGCTAATGAAATCAAGCAGATCCTCACTCAGTGTCATCTACACATTTTTCTCTCTGAATCTGAATAGCAGCTACACATTCAGTTGGGATTTCACAATGAATCTGAATAGCAGCTAGACATTCAGTTCACAGTATCATCGTTCACTCTGTCGTGTGCGTTCAACACAAAAGTGGCTGGTTTGCTGGTTTGTTGCCGGCTATTGGGCTGCTCTGAACTGAGCCTATAAGCTAGTATTTCGGTCATATAAAAAGTACATACCTATAAACGATTTTTTGGCAAAAGAATTTGGATGTGCATCTGTACACCCATGTCCCATGGTGGATCCGCCCCTGCCTGTAAGGAAGCGAGTACTCGTCGGGGAGGAGAGGGGTACCTTCTGGAGAAGATTCACCTTGAGGAGATGGGGGATCAATGGAGAAGAGAGGCGTCGGGATGCACAGCCATCCCTGGTCGTGGCCGGCGAGGTCGTAGGGACAGGGCCGCACGGGCCTTTGTAGAGGAGGGGGGGAGGGGGTAGAGGATTGGCGGATGGGGAAGGGAAGTACCAGGGGTGTGGTGCCGCCTCGTTGGTCTCAATCGCCGCCGGTTGCCGGTATCCGAGGGGCCGCCGCCGGCGGTGTCCTGGTGTTCCTGATCCGCGACGGCCGCGTCCCGGTGATCCGCGACATATCCGAGGCGCGACGGTGGCGGTGGCTTCCTGGTGATCCGCGACGGCAGCGACGGTCGCTGGCGTCTCCCTGGTTCGGCGGTGGCGGCTGCGTCCCGGGAGAGGAGGAGCAGCGGCTGCGGCGATCTCGTTTAATCGAGGAGATCGGGAGATCGGGAGCCAACGGCGGCGCCGCTTACTCGAGGGGATCCAGAGGATGGTGGCGGCAACGGGAGGGGATCGAGAGGACGGCGGCGGCGACAGGAGGGGATCGAGAGGAACGGCGTTCCTCCTGCGGGGTGGTTTTTTTGGGGGTGCGTGCGTGGGGTGGGGTGGGGAGGTGACGAAAAAAACCAGTCGAAAAAAAACCAGTCAAAAAAAACCAGACGAAAGTGGGGGGACTATTCAACCAACTCGTCCATTAGAAATAGAGATAGTAACTTAGACTAGTGTCATATGCATGACACTAGTATAAGTTAATCCCCACTATAGAAAATGGAATGCATCCTATCTAGGCCCGGTACATTGAGATCTTGGACACTATAGTGCCTCGATTACCTCCTGATTTTGTGAACTCCTTACACAAGGAATCATTATTCGATACTATAGTGCCTCGATTACCTCCTGATTTGTGAACTCCTTGCACAAGGAATCATTCATATCTTGGGTGACACGAGGATGTATGTGTTGTAGTAGCTCCTCGGGTACCAGGGGAAGATTGAAAGAGACTTGAAAAGTAATTAGATGCCACATCTTTCAGGCTAGTCGTAGTGGGGAGTAACTTAGACTAGTGTCATGCATATGACACTAGTCTTTGTTACTACCTTCCTAGTGCAAAATAACATATAAGTAGTATCATAGATGATAGCATTTATTAGATTATAGACTCATTTTGCTTTGGGTTGCGTTATGTTATAGTATGTTACTCCAAACACCTTTCTTATTAACTATATGCCACATAAGCAAACTTATTTTAAAATGCGTTATGTTACTTGCTAAGTTACTTCCACTATGACCAGCCTCATGGCCTCCTCCTCCACCGCCACCTCACCATCTTCTCTCCTTAATTTTCTAATCCGATTTGTTTTCCTTCTCTCCGTGGCTAATGAGTGGAATTATTCTACCTCTGGACCCCAAGCATTCTTTACTAACCCCTCACGCGCCTCCTCTTCAAGCCACCAAGCTTCGAACTTGGCACTTTGCTCTGAGCCGAGCTGTGCTTGATCGCCACCGCACCATGGGTGTCAATGACAATAGGGTGGTGGTCAGAATCGTCTTCGGGTGAAAGCCTATGGCCCTGTCGTAGGGTCGGGTGACGGCGTCGTTTCACTGTCGCTTCCCTCCTTGGGGCGTCGTCTTGAAGACTTGTTCCCCTTCGTGCTTTCCCTAGGCTGGATAAGCACGATATCACGGTTGGATGGCGCCCAACCGGTGATGCGAGTAGTTGGCGTTGCGACTTGTGCGGCGATGACGATGGTGGCGTGCGGTGTTGGGTCGCGGCTGGTCCTTCTGATGTCGGTGATCTGATGCACCAATGGGTGCGCCTTTGTTTGTTTCTCGCTGTGACAGAAGTCGGAGCTGCGCGTGGCTGGGCCCCTGTGGCAACCGTGACTCCATGAGGGCGGTTTCAGCGGACAGTGCTCTCCGGAGATGCGATGGACTAGGTCGGTGCGAGGCTTGCAACTTTCTCCTGCGAAGCGCATCAACAAAATCGGAGCTGCCGGTCCTTGACGTCTCGGCCAATTATTTGGCTGTGGCCGACGAGGTCCTCGCGTGTCGCTCGTTCGGAGGGGTCTTGATGGATCGTCAGTGGCGAAGTCGGAGTCGCCTGCTCGAGGAGAGGTGATGACGATGACATTGTAGGCAACCTCGACGGCGTCCTCTTCTCGACGGTGTGTGTGGTCTTGTGGGTGCCATGTTGGTCGGAGTGCCCTATTCTGTGGGCGTGTTGTAACGGTTTTGCTCGGGTTTCCGTTAATTAACCAGCCAATTATCTTCTTCTTAATCAATAAAAATAACAAATCTTGAGACCTTTTACAGTACATCAAATCAATTTAGGCCATTTATTTTTATGGTTAGACGGTCCAGAGAAGGCAATACTACATCAAATTTCTGGTAGTATATTAGGTAGTTAGGGGCATTTTAGGTAGTTCATTGTTACATCAATCTCAGATTTCTGAGAGACCGGGGATTTTTCCCATAATGATTGGGACGAGCTGGTGGCATACGTCGTCCCGTTCAGCTGTTGAATATCAGCGACTGGCCTGAGCTCCGGCCCGTCGAGCTACCTCTACGCCGTGACTTTGATGATGCTGCCCAATACGTTTCAGCAATACGCAGTACGCATGTACTAGGCAGCTCGATCAGTTCCATCGATCGGGATGAGGAGACGACAAACGTACAGACCTAGTTCGTAAGCAGACATGCAGGTTGCTCCCGAACGGTCGCCCATCAACTAGGCAATCTAAAAAATTTTATGGGAAAGCGACCATGGCAGCGGCCAGCTGCGTCGAGCAATTCTTAGGGCAGGTCGACGAAGACGGCGAGCCCGCGACTTCCATCAGTCAAGCGCAACACTGATGTGTGAACAGCGTTCCATCCACTAGCTCGTCCCTTCTCCCGCACCAAGCTACAGAGGTCTGTCTGTCCAAGAATACTATCCATGTCAATGATCTCCTTCTACCTCCGTATGCATCGAACCTGAGTAGATGTCGAACTCCACAAACGTGCTTAGCGGCAAGGCGGACGGAGAGCCGAGGGCACGCAGCGGCGCTCTGTGCATATGGCAGCGCACTGCAGGCTCGTGAAGATCAATTGACGATCGTCCAACCGGAGTTGGTGAGGTCGTCGGGCAACCTTATAGAAAATTACCAAACTGTCCTCAAGCCAGATTTTGAGATGAACTATATTAACCGTTGGATCAACTTAATACTACCCCTTAAATATGGTAGTATGATGCATCGTAAAAAATCTCATAGCCTCGTTTCCAAAAAAAGAGAATGCTGCAGATGTTCATTTGTGACTTTTAACGTGAGAAATGCTCCCGCCAAGAAGCTGTCGCTACTTCCCAATCCAACCGTTCCCTTATGTAATTTTTAGCCATGTAACTGTTGTTCCGCCACGTGAAGATATCTCCTGTAAATCCCAAGTAATCCATCTCACAAAACTCCAAGGCCTCCTTAAATTTATCCATACACAATTGTTGTTTCGTGGCTCCCCCCTCCTTCTCCGACGAATGCAACACTTCGTTGAAGTTTCCAAAGCAAAGTCATGGCTTGGTATTCTGATGTTTCAAATTCCGCAGAAGCTTCGATGTTTTATCCTTCTCATCTGACTTCGGTTCACCATAGATACCAGCTAGCCGCCACACAAAACCATTCGCTTTAGTGATATCAGTATCAACGTGATACTTTGAGACAAACCCAACGATCCTTAGGTTGATCCCCACTAAAGTTTATCTGATGAATGCACGGATGCACCGTATCACTCGAAAACAACAAACTCAAGCTTGTTGGATAGATGATGAAAAATACATGGATGCATGCAGACCAGAACTGTCAATAACTTCTGTAAATGAGTCCCGAATATAGCAAACTCAAGCTCGTTGAAAAGATGACGAAAAATATTATCCAACAACGGGGAAACCTCCATCGGGAAGAACCAGCATAAACTCCAACATCAAAAACATCATGGAAGATGCATGAACTTCATTTTTTATGAACTCGAACTTGTCATGATGATGACCATAAGCTTTAAAACTCACACAGAGAAAAATCCAACAAGAATCAAGAAAGATGATGTAAGGATGCAATGGTTTGAGATCTCTACAAACGATACGATCAAGCTACTTACTTTAGAGCCCTCCTTGATAGTACAACAATCAATCCTATAACCCGGCCTCCCGACTACCACCATGAGACCGGTAAAATAGAAATCCCTATCAAGGGCAAACCTTTTCCTTGCACATAGTCCACTTGAGCTAGACGATGACGATCTTAACTTCCTCCAATTGGACCACCTATCTTGATTGTGTTGGCTCGAAGAAGACGACTTGATTTCCCCCACCCCCCCCCCCACCCCTCCC